>NW_026652294.1:58336661-58519596 GCF_009828535.3 Hylobates moloch
TCCCTTGTAAGTTGGATTCCTAGGTATTTTATTCTCTTTGAAGCAATTGTGAATGGGAGTTCACTCATGATTTGGCTCTCTGTTTGTCTGTGATTGGTGTACAAGAATGCTTGTGATTTTTGTACATTGATTTTGTATCCTGACACTTTGCTGAAGTTGCTAATCAGCTTAAGGAGATTTTGGGCTGAGACAATGGGGTTTTCTAGATATACAATCATGTCATCTGCAAACAGGGACAATTTGACTTCCTCTTTTCCTAATTGAATACCCTTTATTTCCTTCTCCTGCCTGATTGCTCTGGCCAGAACTTCCAGCACTATGTTGAATAGGAGTGGTGAGAGAGGGCATCCCTGTCTTGTGCCAGTTTTCAAAGGGAATGCTTCCAGTTTTTTCCCATTCAGTATGATATTGGCTGTGGGTTTGTCATAGATAGCTCTTATTATTTTAAGATACATCCCATCAATACCTAATTTATTGAGAGTTTTTAGCATGAAGGGTTGTTGAATTTTGTCAAAGGCCTTTTCTGCATCTATTGAGATAATCATGTGGTTTTTGTCTTTGGTTCTGTTTATATGCTGGATTACATTTATTGATTTGCATATGTTGAACCAGCTTTGCATCCCAGGGATGAAGCCCACTTGATCATAGTGTATAAGCTTTTTGATGTGCTGCTGGATTCGGTTTGCCAGTATTTTATTGAGGATTTTTGCATCAATGTTCATCAAGGATATTGGTCTGAAATTCTCTTTTTTGGTTATGTCTCTGCCAGGCTTTGGTATTAGGACTATGCTGGCCTCATAAAATGTGTTAGGGAGGATTCCCTCTTTTTCTATTGATTGGAATAGTTTCAGAAGGAATGGTACCAGTTCCTCCTTGTACCTCTGGTAGAATTTGGCTGTGAATCCATCAGGTCCTGGACTCTTTTTGGTTGGTAAGCTATTGATTATTGCCACAATTTCAGAGCCTATTATTGGTCTATTCAGAGATTCAACTCTTCCTGGTTTAGTCTTGGGAGGGTGTATTTGTCGAGGAATTTATCCATTTCTTCTAGATTTTCTAGTTTATTTGCATAGAGGTGTTTGTAGTATTCTCTGATGGTAGATTGTATTTCTGTGGGATCGGTGGTGATATCCCCTTTTTCATTTTTTATTGCATCTATTTGATTCTTCTCTCTTTTCCTCTTTATTAGTCTTGCTAGCAGTCTATCAATTTTGTTGATCTTTTCAAAAAACCAGCTCCTGGATTCATTAATTTTTTGAAGGGTTTTTTGTGTCTCTATTTCCTTCAGTTCTGCTCTGATTTTAGTTATTTCTAGCCTTCTGCTAGCTTTTGAATGTGTTTGCTCTTGCTTCTCTAGTTCTTTTAATTGTGATGTTAGGGTGTCAATTTTGGATCTTTCCTGCTTTCTCTTGTGGGCATTTAGTGCTATAAATTTCCCTCTACAAACTGCTTTGAATGTGTCCCAGAGATTCTGGTATGTTGTGTCTTTGTTCTCGTTGGTTTCAAAGAACATCTTTATTTCTGCCTTCATTTCGTTATGTACCCAATAGTCATTCAGGAGCAGGTTGTTCAGTTTCCATGTAGTTGAGCGGTTTTGAGTGAGTTTCTTAATCCTGAGTTCTAGTTTGATTGCACTGTGGTCTGAGAGACAGTTTGTTATAATTTCTGTTCTGTTACATTTGCTGAGGAGAGCTTTACTTCCAACTATGTGGTCAATTTTGGAATAGGTGTGGTGTGGTGCTGAAAAAAGTGTATATTCTGTTGATTTGGGGTGGAGAGTTCTGTAGATGTCTATTAGGGCCACTTTGTGCAGAGCTCAGTTCAATTCCTGGATATCCTTGTTAACTTTCTGTCTCGTTGATCTGTCTAATGTTGACAGTGGGGTGTTAAAATCTCCCATTATTATTGTGTGGGAGTTTAAGTGCCTTTATAGGTCACTCAGGACTTGCTTTATGAATCTGGGTGCTCCTGTGTTGGGTGCATATATATTTAGGATAGTTAGCTCTTCTTGTTGAATTGATCCCTTTACCATTATGTAATGGCCTTCTTTGTCTCTTTTCATCTTTGTTGGTTTAAAGTCTATTTTATCAGAGACTAGGATTGCAACCACTGCCTTTTTTTGTTTTCCATTTGCTTGATAGATCTTCCTCCATCCCTTTATTTTGAGTCTATGTGTGTCTCTGCATGTGAGATGGGTTTCCTGAATACAGCACACTGATGGGTCTTGATTCCTTATCCTGTTTGCCAGTCTGTGTCTCTTAATTGGAGCACTTAGCCCATTTACATTTAAAGTTAATATTGTTATGTGTGAATTTGATCCTGTCATTATGATGTTAGTTGGTTATTCTGCTCGTTAGTTGATGAAGTTTCTTCCTAGCCTCAATGGTCTTTACAATTTGGCATGTTTTTGCAGGGGCTGGTACCGGTTGTTCCTTTCCATGTTTAGTGCTTCTTTCAGGAGCTCTTTTAGGGCAAGCCTGGTGGTGACAAAGTCACTCAGCATTTGCTTGTCTGTAAAGGATTTTATTTCTCCTTCACTTATGAAGCTTAGTTTGGCTGGATATGAAATTCTGGGTTGAAAATTCTTTTCTTTCAGAATGTTGAATATCGGCCTCCACTCTCTTCTGGCTTGTAGAGTTTCTGCTGAGAGATCAGCTGTTAGTCTGATGGGCTTCCCTTTGTGGGTAACCCGACCTTTCTCTCTGGCTGCCCTTAACATTTTTTCCTTCATTTCAACTTTGGTGAATCTGACAATTATGTGTCTTGGAGTTGCTCTTCTCCAGGAGTATCTTTGTGGCGTTCTCTGTATTTCCTGAATCTGAATGTTGGCCTGCCTTGCTAGATTGGGGAAGTTCTCCTGGATAATATCTTGCAGAGTGTTTTCCAACTTGGTTCCATTCTCCCCGTCATTGTCAGGTACACCAATCAGACGTAGGTTTGGTCTTTTCACATAGTCCCAAATTTCTTGGAGGCTTTGTTCATTCCTTTTTATTCTTTTTTCTCTAAACTTCCCTTCTTGCTTCATTTCATTCATTTCATCTTCCATCGCTGATACCCTTTCTTCCAGTTGATCCCATCGGCTACCGAGGCTTCTGCAATCTTCGCGTAGTTCTTGATACTTGGCTTTCATCTCCATCAGCTCCTTTAAGCCCTTCTCTCCATTGGTTATTCTAGTTATCCATTCGTCTAATTTTTTTTCAAAGTTTTTAACTTCTTTGCTATTGTTTTGAATTTCCTCCCGTAGCTCGGAGTAGTTTGATCATCTGAAGCCTTCTTCTCTCAGCTCGTCAAAGTCATTCTCCGTCCAGTTTTGTTCTGTTGCTGGTGAGGAACTGCGTTCCTTTGGAGGAGGAGAGGTGCTCTGCTTTTTAGAGTTTCCAGTTTTTCTGCTCTGTTTTTTCCCCATCTTTGTGGTTTCATCTACTTTTGGTGTTTGATGATGGTGACGTACAGATGGGTTTTTGGTGTGGATGTCCTTTCTGTTTGTTAGTTTTCCTTCTACCAGACAGGACCCTCAGCTGCAGGTCTGTTGGAGTTTGCTAGAGGTCTACTCCAGACCCTGTTTGTCTGGGTGTCAGCAGCGGTGGCTGCAGAACAGCGGATTTTCGTGAGACCACAAATTCAGGTATCTGATAGTTCCTCTGGAAGTTTTGTCTCAGAGGAGTACCCGGCCGAGTGAGGTGTCAGTCTGTCCCTACTGGGGGGTGCCTCCCAGTTAGGCTGCTCGGGGGTCAGGGACCCACTTTAGGAGGCAGTCTGTCTGTTCTCAGATCTCCAGCTGCGTGCTGGGAGAACCACTACTCTCTTCAAAGCTGTCAGTCAGACAGGGACATTTAAGTCTGCAGAGGTTCCTGCTGAGTTTTTGTTTGTCTGTGCCCTGCCCCCAGAGCTGGAGCCTACAGAGGCAGGCAGGCCTCCTTGAGCTGTGGTGGGCTCCACCCAGTTCGAGCTTCCTGTCTGCTTTCTTTACCTAAGCAAGCCTGGGCAATGGCGGGCGCCCCTCCCCCAGCCTCGCTGTCACCTTGCAGTTTGATCTCAGACTGCTGTGCTAGCAATCAGCGAGACTCCGTGGGCATAGGACCCTCCCAGCCAGGTGCGGGACAAAATCTCCTGGTGTGCCGTTTTCTAGGCCTGATGGAAAAGCACAGTATTATGGTGGGACTGACCCGATTTTCCAGGTGCCATCTGTTACCCATTTCTTTGACTAGGAAAGGGAACTCCCTGCCCCCTTGCACTTCCCGAGTGAGGCAATGCCTCGCCCTGCTTTGGCTTGTGCACAGTGCGCTACACTGGCTGTCCTGCACCCACTGTTTGGCACTCCCTAGTGAGATGAACCCGGTACCTTAAACGGAGATGCAGAAATCACCCGTCTTCTGTGTCGCTGGGGCTGAGAGCTGGAGACCGGAGCTGTTCCTATTTGGCCATCTTGGCTCCACCCCCCGACTGACCCTTCTTGGTGGACTTTAGGACTTCTGGGAGAATCTGCACCCTGCAGCCACCACCATACTTCACCCTCCATTTACCACTGTCTGTGCCCCTTCTACAGAGTGAACAGCCTTAGCTCTCCTTCCTCACCTGGGAGCTCCGGCCTCTTCTCCTTTTCTGTCTCCTTCCTTTTCCACATGCTTTGAGCCACACATGGAGTAGGAAGGCACAGGTTGGAGACTGGGTGCCACACTGGTTGTACCCTCCTAAGGGTCATCACAATCTTTCCTTTTCTTCTAGGACTCGACCTCTTCCTGGATCAGAGACAATGGGGCATTCACCCTTCTGTCTCAGGGCAATAGCAGAGAACTTCTGAAGAAACTCACTCCAATGCACCCACCCTGCAGCAAGCCAGTCTACTCCCTTCCACTCGGAGTCACCTTCACCTCCCCATTTTCCATCTTCATATTTGTTCCGCTTGGATTCTTTTTTAAAAGACAATTTGGGGTGCCAACTCTCTTGCTTGGGAATTCATGCTCCATCATCAATGTTCCTTCTCTGGGTGTGTATGTGAGTGCAACTGGGAGCTGACAGTCTGTGACCCCCACCTCAGAGCACTCTGTACTTTTGAGTGAGAGCTGGAACAGAGCTTGTGTTTTGAAAAGGAGAAGAAAAGGAAGTTCAAGGACTTTGACCTTGAGCCCTGATTCTTGGAAACCACTGTCTAGAGTCTCTTCTACTAAGAGGAAATTTAGGTCAAAGCATTTCCAAATTCCATTCTCAAATCCTGTGACAAAAAAAGCTCTATAAAAATAATATTTGAAATTTAGTAAACTGGGAATATGCAAGTGAAGGATTTTGTCAGTTTCAGACATTCTAGTGTTTGTGTTATAGGGGGTGAGGATTTGCAGAAAAATAGAACCTGTTTTTAATGGAAGAATGACCTCAACGGGCCTTTGGTTTTGCAAAGAGAAAATGAAATTTCTATTCTGGAGGGAAGAGAGTCCAGACTTGGCCTCCAAGAAGCTAAACTGAAACAGGTTGTTTTTATTGTGGATGGAGCAGAATTTCTGTGACTACATTTTCTTTGGGAAAAAAATATGTATTTCAAACTGCCCAGTCTCTGAATATTACTGGTAGTTGTTGGGAGATGTGTGTGTGTGTGACCTTGTTGGTGGCAATTATCCGAATAGACATGGGAAAATTTTAGGCAATAACTTTAGAGATTCAGTCTTTAAGCCTGGGCTCAGGTGGCTATTGAACATAGTTGGCTGCCTAGACTGTTCTGAAATACCCCAAGACCACGCTGATAGCAGGGCATAGAAGGGCAGAAGAGACACTATTTTTGTTATATTAATAGTACATTACAGAAACCTAGTTGCCTCACAGCTCCAGTCATCTTCATTCTGCTTAGATTTTTTTTTTTAGAAATGTGTGAGCGTTTTCTTCAGAAAATGTGTAAGCCTTTTCTTTAGAAATGTGTATGATTATGCTTTTCGTTCTCCATGAGACCTTCAACTCACATGGTTGAGCTATCATTAAATATTCTTGAGGCCATTTGGGTATTAAAACACCACAAAGATGATGCAAGTAAGTATGGACCACTTGCCAAGTTAGTACAGGATCATGGCTCTGAAGAAAAGCGAGGTTACACACCATCACATACCAAAGAAACCATAAACAAATCAAAGATTTTCATTGGCAAACCATAGTCAAAATATTTCATTGACTCCAGCAGCAGAGTCAACAGATCATATTTATATTTTAAAACAATTGACTCTGTGTGTCATGGCAGATAGGAAAAATCTGACCATTTTCAAAAAGGCAACTTTTCAAGGCCATTCAGAACCAACTAGAGTATAAACAGTCTAAAAGGGATTTGTTACTAATGCTGAGATAAACTTACCACCAGTGTTTGGATTTAGAGAATGAACAATGCAATTAATCCCTTAGAAAGGATTTGGGACGGAAAAGGAAGACAGCTATTCAAGTATGTTCTTACCGTTAGGTTCCTCCCTGTTAGCACAAATCAGAACAAATACTTTAGTCCTAAATTATTTCTCTAATGATAGTCAGAGCCTACTTCGCTGGCTGGATGTATCTCTATTTGCAAACAGTCAGGTTTCCCCGTAGGGGTTGTAATACACACTCATGATTGATAGAGATTACAAAAGTTGCAGAGGCCCATGCAATATGTAAACATATATCTGTAATATATTTAAAATAAAGACAGATGGAAGAATGTGTCCACTAGATGATGAGACAGGAATATGAATGTGTATTGTTTCAGGTCTTCACCAGGTATTGCTCCAGCTCCATGTCAGGTCTATATTATGGCCAAGAGAATATGTGCACACATCCACCCAAGGGAGCCCCAAAGAAAGGAAATTGCAGTAGGCACACAATTCATCTCTGGCCGCCCACCTGCCAAATGTTGGCAGACTACTCAGGGTCACAACCCACATGTTGTGAACCACAGTTTTACCTCCCTGGGTAGCATGTGGTTTTGAAGGTAAAGGCTGTGAGTTTACATTCCCAGATGCCATATGTATGCAGTTAATGGACAACTATAGTCTCTTTATACATACATGGCCACAAATCATTACAGACTGATGTCTGGCTGATGGATTTGATCTGCAAATTTCCCATATGCTTCACCTTAAGCCAAAATGGGCTGGAAGAAAATACATGGTTTTTGGACACTTTTGACAGAAAAATGGGAAGCCTTTTCTTATGGAACTATGGTGTGTGGAGCTACAATGCGAGATGGAAGAAGACTATCTTTTCTTCAGTTTCCTTGCATATTCACAAAACAAACAGAAAAAAAGAAACAACCCGCAGCTAGAATATAATTGGCTGCTGGAACTTTCTCCAATGTGGTTAGTTCTGGTTCATCCTTAGGAACTGAAAGGAACAACCATCTCCACAGTTTCAGGGTTTTCATTGACAAACTGTATGATCCCGTTTCTTTTTTCCTTCACTTTCACTTTCCTTTTGTTCATTCTTCCCTCTCTGTCTTCCTCCCTTCTTCTCTCCTTCCTATGTATGTACATACCATGTTTCTCACTTCCTAAAGGATTTGGGAGAGTAAACAAGAGGAACAAATGCTGGGAAACAATATCCTCAGACCAATGGCCGTTGAGAGCACAAGCTAACCATAAAGACCCATATGGTTTATTATTATTAACATCTAACATAGTTCTCCCATGACTATCTTTGGAATAAAGATCAACGGAGGGAAATACAACTTACATATTTTTTATTATCAAAAAGGAGGAAACAAATGACTTCCTCATATACGTGTATTCCACAGAATTGCATCAGGGAGATAAGTAGAATGCGTTTGAGTGAGGATTTAGAGCTCTCACATCTTGCTTTCTTTAAATGAAATATTATATATAATATATATAATAGAAGATATCACAAACAATGTACCCACTCACTTCCGAGCTTTAATAAAGTCGAATTTTTCCACATTTCTTAGAAAAATTATAAAGACAATATTTTAGATACAAGTGAAAATTCCTGCATATCCCCTTTGACTTTCATTCCCTTCCTCCTCCCCACAAGTAGTTATGAGAGTAGGATTTTTTATTTCCATACCCACTTACCCATGCTCCTACTGATAGACATTTAGACTGTTTCTGAGTTTTTGCCACAACAATGTGCATTGTTATACATGTTTCCTTGTGCAAGTTTGCAAGATTCTCCCTAGAGCAGAAGCATTCAAACTTCTAAAAATACATTTTACATTATAACTCAATATACATACACAAGCACTTAAAAATATGTACCCTTCTTTCTTAGGTCAGGTTCCCTAGCAGCAAAGCCTGAGACAGACTTTCTTGTGCTAGGGAAAACCTGTAAGGAAGAAAGAGGAGCAGGACAGAATAGAGGAAAGAGCTAAGCAAAGATGTGGTTTCCGCTGAGGTCTTGCCTCAGCTTGATCCCTCAGGAAATTGTGGAGCAGGGGTCCCCCAACTTTCATACCTCTTATTTGTCAGTCATTGGCTGCTTGGTGGGGATAAGAGAAGAGTGTAAGCTTCCAGACATTTCTAGTTGAAGTAGCTCCCATCAGCCAGGGGTAAGCTGTGGAAATGAGGGCAGCTGTGAGCAGTTAGCAGCTAATACAGCAGTTAGGGGTGAATCCATTAGCCCCACGAAAATGATCTGGGCAGGGCACCAACAGCATCGACTACACCTTCCAACTGGTGTGCGTTCTGATATTTTTTCCTCTTCCCTCCCTCCCTCCCTCCCTCTCCTTCTCTGCCTTTTCCTCCCCTCCCCTCTTCTCTCCTCCCCTTCCCCTAAATTGATTTTATTATCTGTTAACCTGCAGTTTTAAAAACACTATTCTAGGATTTACCTTGAAGGCAACTTGCTAGACTATGAACTTCTACAATAGCAGATATGACCAAATGGCTCTTCAAAGCAATTTAATCAATCTGTTTTTTCTGCCAGTATTGTATGAGAGTTCTGGTTTTATGACTTCCATGTCAATACTTGTCAGTGTTTTCAGGCTTTAATTTTTGTCAAACTTATGGTTATGATTGGATGTGTTATTACTGTTGTAAATTGAATTTCTCTGATACTATTCAAATTGGGCAACTCCTCGTGTTTATGGCTCAGTGAGATTTTTCTTTTGCAACTAGATAAGAAATCCTTATCTAGCTTGAAGACATAAAGACATTCTACCTTATTTTCTTCTAAACATTTTAAATTTTTATTTTTCATATTTAGAGCTTTATTCATCTCTGAGGTTTTCTTGATATAGAAAAGGTATTGTTTGGCTTTGTGTCCCCACCCAAATCTCATCTTGTATTGTAATCCCCATGTGTCAAGGGAGGGACCTGGTTGGAGGTGATTGGATCATGGGGGCGATTTCCTCATGCTGTTTTTATTATAGTGAGTGAGTTCTCATGAGATCTGATGGTTTAAAGTGTTTGTCAGTTCCCTGCTCACTCTTTCACTTTTTCTCTCCTGTTTCCACGTGAAGAAGGTGCTTGCTTCCCTTTCGCCTTCCGCCATGATTGTAAGTTTCCTGAGGCCTCCTCAGCCATGCAGAACTGTAAATCAGTTAAACTTCTTTTCTTTATAAATTACTGTCTCAGATAGCTCTTTATAGCAGTATGAAAACAGACTAATACAGGTATATAATTTCATTTTGTTTTCCACCTAAATAACCAGTTATTCTAGCACCATTTATTAAATAATCATCTATCTTATCCTCACCAATTTGTAAGCCACATCCACTATATATCCATTTTTCCCATGTACACTGGTCTGTTTTTAGGTCTTTATGTTCTAGTCCATTGATCTATTTGTCTATTCACCTGCACCAATAGCATACTGTTATAATTGCTAAGCTTTATGATAAATTATGATGTTTGATAGCACCAAACTATTCATTTTGTTCTTCAAGATCTTCTTCCCAGTTTTCTTCCACAAACGTCTTAGGATCAGCTTTTTAAATTCCATGGAAATTTCAGTTGGGATTTTTTTGTTGTTGTTGCTATGTTGACCAGGATGGTCTTGAACTCCTGGCCTCAATTGATCCTCCCATCTTGGCCTCCCAAAGTGCTGAGATTAGAGGTGTGAGCCCAGCTTTTATTGAAAATGAATTTATATATCAATTTGAAAAGATGATATCTTTATGATATTGGATCTTTCCATCAATGAATGTGGTATTTATGTTCATTTATTAAGGACTTTTTCTGTGTACTTCAATGCTGTTTTTAAACTTCTTCCACAAAGTTATAGTATATCTTTTCTTAGATTTACCCCAGGTGTCTTTTACATTTTATTGATGTTTTGAGTGGCATCTTTTTTTGTCTATTACATTTCCATGTGGTTATTGCTAGTCCACAATCAGTAGGAACACTACTGATTTTTGTATATAAACCTTAAACTTTCTTTTTGATTTTAACTTTGTATAGACTCTTTTTTATTTCCTAGACAATCATATCATCTACAAATAAGTAGAGGTTTGCATGTGCCTTTCCAAGTTTAATGCTGCCTTTTTTTTCTCTTATTTAGTAAGTTAGGACTTCATTACTGTATTAAAGTGAAGCAGTCACAGCAGGTGAAATGCTTTATTAAGATAATGCTTGCTGTAGTTTCATGGTGTTAAGGAAGTTCCCTTATCATTTATAATTCTAGTTGGCAGAGATTTTTTAAAAATCTTGATAAATATCACATTTCATCATTTTTTGCATCTACTAAAATAATTATAGACTAATCTCCTTTAATCTGTACTTAAGGGGTATGGCACAGATTTTCTTCTATTGAACTATTCTTATATTCCTGAGATAAACCTCGTTTGGTTTTTACACTCTGCCAGATCATTTGCTAGTACTTTATTTAAGATTTTGCATCTGTTTGCAAATACATCCTTTCCTTTTAACAGTTTGTCTAGTTTTGAATCAGTGTGATACAAACATTGATATAAAATTAGTTGGAAATTTACCTTGTCTTTTATTCTCTAAAACAGAAATTACCAGATGGGATACCAAAACAAAATCTAGTTTTAATTGCCTACAAAACACTCTCAATACTACTAAATTTTGCTTTTTATTACGTAAGCTTAAATACTTACATTGATTGTTTTCTGCTATATTTGAGTTTATTTCTATCCTTTCATTTTAGGTTTTCTATTGGCCTTCTTTATTCTTGCTTATTTTTTTTTGACTCCCTTTCTTCTGGTGCACCAATACAGTTTCTACATTCTTTTCTCCTTCCTCCTGTTTCATAAGCTAGATTATTTTCCTATTATTTTAGTTGTCACTCTTACATGTTTAACAAAATGTTTAACCATACATTTTCTACCAATATTTCATTATTTAATATTTATATTTTTTTGCCAGATATAACAAGATCTTAGCCTACTTTTACTACCAATGGGCAATGCCCTCATTCCCAGCTTTTTGTTTAGAGCTTTTGTTGTATCTTCAAAAATTCAAAATACTTAGTTATTTTTATTTATTTTCTGTGCTCACTGTTTCATTTCTTTTTTCTGGGTTCGCTTTTCTTCTAATTGAGGTAAATCATTTAATAATTTCCTTCCTGAGTGTCTGTGGGCAATAAATACTCGAAATCTTTGCTGGGTAGAAAATACCTTTATTTTGTCCATACAGTTGAAAGACTGGACATGAAATTGCAGGTTGACAGTTACTTCCTGTCAGCACTGAAGATATTATTCTGTTATTTTTGGCACCGACTGTAGCTAAGGAAAAGTCTGCTCTCTCAGAGCTTTAAACGTCTTCCATTTTCTTTGATGTTCTGCCGGTTTGTTACAGTGTATCTAGTTGTGGATTTATTTTTATATATTTTGTTCAAGACTTGATGCACTTCCAATCTGAGAACTTACATTTTTTCAATTTTAGATAACTACCATTTAGTATGGTTTTAAATCTTTCTTTTCTCCTTTCCTTTTCCCCGCTAACTTATTACGTCATACCTTCTCCTCTTAACATCTGACAACTCCTCTGTCCTCATCATTCAAAACAAGTCTTGTTTGTTTGTTTGTTTGTTTGTTTTTCTCTAAATTAGTTTCTTTCATGGTAACTTTCTTTTCTTTTTCTCAAATTCAACTCACCAACAGTCCTGTTGGTCCTAACTTAAAAATAAGCCCAGAAAATGGCCACTTCTCATCACCCTTACTGCTATCACTGTATCCTAAGCCATGATTAGCTTTCTGCTTCTACACTTGTCTCCCACAGTCTATTATTAGTGTTTACAATTTCAAATTGCACCCCCACCCTGACACTCCCTGTCACTCTTATCTTCTCCATGGCACTTATCGCAATTAGCATGACATCTTTAAAAAATGTTTTCTTCTTCTTCTGATTCTGCTTCTGATTATGTTCACTGTCACTCTTCCTCACCACTCTATAAGCTCTGGTGATAAGGATAAGAATGCTTAGAAGAATCAGAATTTTTTGCCTATTTTGTAAACTCTGTAGGCTAAGCACCTAGAACAGTGTCACACATAGTAAGAATTCAGCACATTTTTGGTAAAGGAATACATATGTTTTAAGAAAGAAGAATAAATTTTGCTTAGGTTAATAGAGTATTGGTCATTTCCTTTAAAGGTGAAAGTTCTTTAGACTTGATATTTTTCATTTAGGTGGGTGAGGGTTGGGGAACTCTAAAAAATGATGAGAAATGTATCTCAAAGAAGAGCTGTAGAGAATCAGCACTCCATCTTGGATCTTAGCATTCACATGTTTTTAAAAGTAAGGCCATCGTGACAGCATTCTAAGTTAGGAGATGAGACATGCAGAAGAAAAAGAAATAGGAAACTCTGCAACCAACTGCCCAAGTGAAAGCTAAATAAACAAACAAACCAACCAACTGCCTTTCTGGGTTTATGACAGAGGTGCCGGAAATCACAGGAGACTTCCCTGGGACATGTGTTGTGTAACAAATCCTGACAAATACATGGATCATCAAAGAGATTTCTATTTTATATACTGAGAAGCTTTCTGATCCAGGAAGTGGTCAGGCCATCTGGGATCTCCTGCTTACCCATATGGAGCTCTGATTGAATATGTGAGAATAAGAGGAAAGCTCAATTTTAGTGAACATGAGCTGTTTGGAGTCAGCACGGGGGTGCATCCGAGGTGGTGATGACACAAAGGTATTACTTTTCCACCAAGCCCTTTTAATGAGGGCTGAAAGTAGTCAGAGTCTGAGAAGATAGAATGACAAAGAAGGAAAGAATGACTTCCATTTCTCCATGTGACAATGTTATAGGATGCAGTCATTGACCTAAACAACCAGACATTTCCTTGGGATGGGAAATCAGTGAGAAATACTTGGAAGCCATCACGTTGTGAGGAGAAAAAAAAATTAACTCTAGGAATCAGCATGTAAAAGGAATTATTCTTTAGCAAATAATACTGAACTATTTCTTCAGTAAAAGGAATAATAAATTACAATTATATAGCATGTTATACTTTCTCAAAGCATAAAAGCCACCTCATTAGATATTTTCAACCCTGTATGGTAGGTAGGATAGACTCTACAAAGCTCGAATTGTGTATAGTGTATAGTATAGTGCTGGATATATAAAGAGCACTTAATCACCCTTAATATGAATTCTAATTTTACAGTTGAGATGGAAAGAAATTATGAAATTGTTTATTGACAAACAAATGTCACAGGGCTGATTGTGGTACAGCTGGACTCAAGAGCAAGTCTAGTAAATTTTCAGTCTCGTGCTCTCAATATTTCATCATGTGCCCTGCCAAATGTGCTACCGTCCAAAGGCCACACAGATGCAGAACAGGAAATACAAGTGTTCTGAGTAATTATCCTGTGCCAAGGGTCATTGATCTTCCTGATGAAGAGCTGCTGTTGATTCACCTAAAGTTTAATAATCTACCAACGAAGGCACTATTAAGAATTGCTTAACATAAGCGCAACCTGCCAGTTAGGAGAAACTTGGCACAGAATGGGTCCATTCAACTGAGGACATTTTATTATAATCTCCAAGATTGGCCTAGTCTTAAAGGAGCAATACCAAAGTGGCTGTAGAAGTACAATGCAGCCGTAGGTGATTTACTCAGAAGCTCTCACTCTTTGCTTTCTTTTAAAGTCAGTGTCCAACTCCAGCACTGGCATTGGGAACAGATCTCTGTGCTGCAGACTTCTAGTGCACTTCCCACAACTCAGTGGAAGCCTGTGTTATACTGTGAGCATCTGCCTGCTGGTAGGAGTCCTCCCTCAGCTCATTTCACTAGCAAGTACACACAGTCTTCTCCACACCCTCTGCCACATGTGTTAACAGTATCTCTCTCTGAAACCATTCACTAATGGGAAGGCTGAGGGCCACCCAACTCCATTGAGTAACTCAAAAATAGGGGATTGTACATTTACTTCCCTATTTCTCTCACCCTCACATACAGTGACAGAGATCATATGTTTCCCTAATTCTTGTCCTTTCTCAGTCCTCTGACTCTCTGATTTTGTTAAAGTGAATTAAGCCCTCAGCACTTCATCAATAGGATTGCTGCATACACAAAATCATTCTGCTTGGGTTCTCAATGACTCTGAGCCTCTAGTGAGACTGCACTCTTGGCAGACACCTGGCAGACTCGGTAGTGGAGAATCCAGCTAAGCTTGGCCTGGTCTTCTGACCTATAGAAACTGAGATAATAAATACATGTGTGATTGAAGCTGCTAAATTTGTGGTGATTTGTTACATAGCCGAGAAAACTAACATAACTAGGCATTAAAGGATATGGGCACCTTTCTTTGGCTCAATCCTGTATGAACTTGAATAAATGACTACCATATTCAACATCAGAACTAGAAGTTCATAGGACATTAGCACTCCAAAGAACCATCTTACAACAATTACCCTGTTATAAATTTCTCATTCATAAAATTCAAGTTTAGAAACCCCTCACTTAAGAACATTCTAGATATAGAGTAGAGACTCTTCCAGGGTGGTTTTTAGTGCTCCCAACACAAGGACACACATCCCAACACAAGCACACACACGTGTGTATGTGGGTTGTGGTGGTGGTGAAAGTGTTTTATGGAGCCAGAATGGTTGGATGGAGCACTAGAAATCCAAAGGATTGTAGACTAGAATAGAAAAGTCTAATTATAGAACAGTAACATAACAAGAGTTCTTTTACAGAGGTCAAATCAAAGACTCAAATGACTGGATAGACAAATGTGAGGGACAGAACCCATGAATATTTTGATGTGACAACCAACAGCAGCAAATAAGTGGATGAATCTCGAGATCTAAGTTCTGATCATGATAGCTTGCAGTGCCTTCCTAGTTCAGAGTGAATTTCCTCTTTTATACCTTTTGGAAGCTCAAGGCTCAACATACGTGCATGTCTTTACCTTTCTGCAGGCACTCCTGTGTGGAAGCTAAGAAAATGGTTACCCCAATCCACAGATCATACCCAAAGAAGGCAAGTAACTTGCTTAAAGCCAGAAAGGAATCTGGGGTTTCTAATGACTAGTTCACTGTTTTCTTTGAGTTCATTGGAAAATGCATATAACTGGTTTAATGAAATGCTTGGAGGATGCAAAAGTGAAAGGTGTTGAAAGCTCCAGTGAAGATAGAAAAGCAATACAAAAGCAAACTGGGATCAGGAATATAGGCAGGAGATAGCCAGATGTGACACAAATTGAAGTAAAGGAAGCCAAAACACATGGGAAACAATAATTTGAAACAGATATTCTCCAGGAAAAAGCAATCTGGAAAGCAGTAGTGTAGTGACAGACTTCAGTATCGCTGTTAAGACAAATGGGGTCTCTAGTGCAGTTTCAGGCTTTAACCAACCTCTTTGTTTACCCCCCATGTGTTCAAATTTTATCATGGCCTGTGTGTGCCATAAAATAAAAAAGGTTGGGACCCCCAACCTTTTTTAGGAAGACTAACCTGCTCCCGGCACCAGCTTGTTCTTCATTATTCCTCCTGTCAATTAAAAACTTACAACAAATTGCTGCATACATGCAGAGAAGAGCACAAATAATAGGTTTCCAGACTGATCAATTATAGAAAGGGAACATATCAGTGTAGCCAATACCTGCATTAAGATGATGAACATCACCTGGACACCAGAAGTGCCACTACCCTCCTTGTAACCTCTTTCTGATCACTACTCATCCCCTGCAAAGGTAACTACTAAGCTGAATCCTAACAGCATAGATCAGTTTTGCCTGGTTTTGAATTTTATATACATGGAATCATACAGTTGGCAGTTTCTATGTCTGGCTTCTTTTACTCCACATTATATTTATGAGCATGACATATGTTGAGTGTAGGTACAGATTTTTCATTCTTATTGTTGTATGGTATTCCACTGTGTGACTATACCACAATCCATTTATTCATTCTATTGGTGATGGGCATTGCATCGTTTCTGTTTGGGGGTATCATGAACATTTTTCTTCCTGACTTTTGATGAGCAAATGTATACATTTGATTCAGTTCTAACCAGCTTTTAAGAGTCTTTTGGGACAAACCTTCTCCAAATTCCCTTTATATGCATGAACCCTCCATAAGTTTAAGACACATTTAATTATATTTTTTCTCTCTCTGCCTTGGGAAAAAGATGGAAACAACCAATCGTGACTATTAACTATTAATTTCAACTAAGGCACACTGAAATATTTGTATACTTTTCCCAGAAATATTTTTTACAACAAATGAAACATGTAATGCTTACAAACATTAATTGAGAAATATTTGTTCAAAAATTGAGATAGATTTCTGTTAATTGATACTAACAAAGAACAGAGTGATAGTATCTGTCCATTTA
Organism: Hylobates moloch; assembly: GCF_009828535.3. Classification (NCBI taxonomy): domain Eukaryota; kingdom Metazoa; phylum Chordata; class Mammalia; order Primates; family Hylobatidae; genus Hylobates; species Hylobates moloch. The sequence goes on from NW_026652294.1 coordinate 58,353,377, forward strand.
ACCTACCACAAATGAGACACTGGATATCATCACTGCCCCAGGAGTGATAATAAAAGAGGGTCAGAACCCATGACTGAGACCAGAATTGTCTTTTGAAAGCCCCCAGATCACCTATCATACTCCTTTTTATTTTGACACTTTAACAGAAACATCTAACAATTATCTCCTCTCTGATAAAGACAGTAAGAGCTTTATTACCTAATGGGGTCCTAGATTTGTATAACACAAGTATCTTAAATATGCCTATTTCCCAGCTCCTTCCAACCATTTTCTGCTTTAGAAGAAATTCATTTTCCAAGGGAGAATATGTACGTCCTCTCACTCTTATTTGGAAGAGGGGACAGAGAAATAAACCAAAATTAAGTTTAATCTCTGACGGGTCATCCTTTTCATCTAGTGCTGGTATTTTTCTAATGCAGCACACATTTTCCTGAGGCAAACAGGATTACAACGTGGTGCATTATTTAGGAAACATATTTTGCATTAGACTGACTGTCCAAGACACCATTGATATCAGGAACTAGCATTGCAAATAGAGAAGGAGAAAAAACCCTCTTATTTAGTTTGAATGGCTTTATGATTTATCAAAAAAGTAGATCTATTAATTAATGGGTTTCCCCTGCTGTAAGTAACAGAAGGAGACCCAGGCTGATTTGAACAACAGTAAAAGGATTTATTGAGAGGCTATTGGGAACATCACAGACTTGAATTAATGGCTGTACAGTAAGACCTCAGGATTGGGAACTAGCATGAGGTGCTTGCATGCTTTCTCTCTGGGTGGTAGACTCACTTATTTTTGGCTTAGTGCTCACTCCTTGGACCAAACATAGTGGCTGGAGCCAGGAGTAGTCTCACAGGCCCAGCCTGCATCATGGGTTCTCTACCTCAGGGGTGGGTCTGTTACCAAAAAAGGTCAGAGGAGGTGCTGGCAGACAAAAGCCATGGCCTTGTACTACAAGGGTGACAGCTGAAGTCATCAGCTTACTGATAGAAGTAGTACAAGAAAAAAGGAAAAGTGGTCTGGGAAAGGCGATAACATTGGTAAGTGTATATAAGAAGTCCTGGGCTAATGACAGTGCTGGAAGATACAGGAAAAGGCTTTACTTGAGCACATACCGTAATCAAATGCTACATTTGTTCAGGGTATTTGTTTGCTATAGCTAGACTTTTTTTTCTATTAAAAATTATTAAACTTTTTTTTCAGGAAGGTAACTTTGTTCTTGTGAGTCTTCTCATTCTACTCATTGAAAGAATTGTTTCATAACATAGTTCTCGATAATATGAGGTTTCTTAGTAATATGGTCTGAATGTTTTTGTCCCCCACAAAATTCATATGTTGAAATTCTAACCTCCAGGGTGATGGTGAGACCTTTGGCATGTGATTTGGTGAGGCGGACAGAGCTTTCATGATTGGGAGTAGGGTCCTTATAAAAGAGACCCAAGAGAGCTAGCTATCCCCTTCCACCATGTGAGGACACAGTGAGAAGGCACCATCTATGAACCAGGCAACTGACTCTCACCAGACACTACATCTGCCGACACCTTGATCTTGGACTTCCCAGCCTTGAGAACTGTGAAAAACAAATTTTTGTTGTTTATAGGCCACCCAGTCTATAGTGTTTTGTTATAGCATCCTGAATGAATGTACAGATATATGCATTAGATAGGATTAGATGTATAGGGATATTTGCATTAGATAGATTTTTGTATCTATATACATAAGTGAGGCTGGACTGTAATTTTTCTATGTTATATTATACTGTGGTTAGTCCCAGTGTTGTCATTCCTTCAATCAGTTGTTTATTGAGTTACATTTATGTGAGAAGCTTTATGTGAATGTCAGTTCTAGGAATATGGGGATGCTTATGGTGAACACAGTCCCTGCCCTTGTAGTGCTTGAAATTTAGTAGGGAAGACAAATGATAACAGCAGAATTAACAAACTTATTATCATTTTATTGTGATAAGAATACTTAACATGAGATTTACCCTTTTAACAATTTTTTTATTTTTATTTTTTATTTTTTTGAGACAGAGTCTCACTCTGTCACCCAGGCTGGAGTGCAGTGGCACGATCTCGGCTCACTGCAAGCTGTGCCTCCTGGGTTCATGCCATTCTCCTGCCTCAGCCTCCTGAGTAGCTGGGACTATAGGGGCCCACCACAATGCCTGGCTAATTTTTTTTTGTATTGTTTAGCAGAGATGGGGTTTCACTGTCTTAGCCAGGATGGTCTTGATCTCCTGACCTCGTGATCCGCCTGCCTCGGCCTCCCAAAGTGCTGGGACTACAGGCGTGAGCCACCGTGCCTGGCCAACAAATTTTAAGTGCACAAAACATTGTTGACCATAGGTGCAATGTAGTACAGCAGATCTTTACAGCTTATTCATTTTGCTAGACTGAAACTTTATGCCTACTGAATAGTAGCTCCCCACCTTCCCCTGGCCTCATGATGCCACTCTTTGATTCTATGAATTTGACTATGTTCACTGAAGCACTATTCATAGTAGTCAAGATGTGGAAACACCTTAAATGTTCATTGACAGATAAATTAATAAATTGTGGTATATACATACAAGGAAATATTTTTAAGCCTTAAAAAAGAAAATTCTGCCACTCACGACAATACAGATGGACCTTGAATACATTATAACAAGTGAAATAAGTCAGTCACAGAAAAACAAATACTGCATGATGGCGCTTACATGAGCATGTAATAAGGGAAATACAGGGTGAAATGGAGATACAGTGATATAGATCATAATACCTAGCTTACAGTGTTATATGTCAAGGATAATAGATGAAGCACCTAGTATAAAGCAGAACACATAATAGGCACTACAAATATTATTACCATTTTTGCCAACTTTTCCCAATTATTTTCTAGTTATTAGTTTACATAAGTTTTTAAGTTCCTGAGCAAATTGTGGTAAAATCTATTTTTTGAGAATATTGTTTATTATTACATTAACACAAAATTGTATAGAGTATTATTCAATTTAAAAAGCTCTGTGGCTGTGGTTATCTATATCTTCTCTTCCAAATATTTATTTTCTTTTTCAGATTAAGGAGAGAAGGTTGGTAAATTGTAATAACTTTTAAAAGTGTTATTTTATGTGTGAATATACATTTTTATTGATTTTACCTTTTTGGCTTGTAAGTCTTTTATGTTATTAATCCCTTGTATCAGTTTTTCTTAAAATTTTTTGTTTCTTTTCTGGCTTCTTAAACTTAATGTTTATTATATTTTGTCTTTCTTGCTTAATAACGAAAACATTTAAGAATATAAATTTTTATCTGATGTAATTTGACTTCATCCTATAGGTTATGATAGTTATTTATTTTCTAAATAATGTGTAAATCCAGTTTTTACTTTTTCTTTAAATGAAAAGTTGCTTAAAGGAGTGTTTTAAAACTTCCAGATGGGTGGAATTTATTTTCTTTTGAATTTATTTTATTTTCAGTTCTGGGATACAAGTACAGGATGTAAGGGTTTGCTACGTAGGTAAATGTGTGCCATGGTGATTTGCTGCACTTATCAACCCATCACCTACATATTAAGCCCAGTATGCATTAGTTATTTCTCCTGACGCTCTCCCTCCCCGCCCACGCACACCCTCTGTCAGGCTCCAGCGTGTGTTGTTCCCGTCCCTGTGTCTGTGTGTTCACATTTTCAACTCCCACTTATAAGTGAGAACATGTGGTATTTGGTTTTCTGTTCCTGCATTGAATTGCTGAGGATATTAATTTTTTAAACGGTATGGTCAATGAGATAAAATTTCTGTTTTTTGAAAACATTTGTATTTCAGTATACATATATATTTTTTATAAATATGTGTATTTACACAAATTTTATATACATACTTATTTTGTTATTGTTTCATGGGAGCCAAAAATATTATACATAGGCTACAATGTTTCAGAGATATATCTATAGATAAATAGTAAATCACTCATATTTATTGTTATCTTTCAGCTCTCTTATTTCCATATTTATCCCTCGCATTATTGATCTTTCTAAAACAGAGAGGGTTCTGGTTTATTTACCAATTCTATAATATATATACATAATATAGATGGACATACGCCTCCCGAGTAGCTGGGATTACAGGTGAGTGCCACCACGCCCTGCTAATTTTTGTATTTTTGGTAGAGATGGGGTTTTACCATGTTGGCCAGGCTGGTCTCAAACTCCTGACCTCAAGCGATCTGTCCGCTTTGACTTCCCAAAGTGCTGGGATTACAGTCATGAGCCATCACGCCAGGCCCCAATCCTATTTTATTTCTGCCACTTTCATCTCATATTTAAAATTCTTTTTTCCTCTGTATATTTGGAAGCAGGTAGTTTTTGGTACATAAAATTTCTTAACTCACATCTTTGTTATACATTGAACCACTTATTGTGAAATTATACTTTTTGTCTTGTGCTTATTGTCTTGAATTTTCCTTTTTACTGATATTAATATTTTGATATCTATTTTGGGAAGATGCATTTAATATTTTTGTGTCTTTTTATCACTTGTCATAGACAATCACTGAATGTTTAAAATTTATTTTGAATTATTTTGTAATAGGGAAGTTCAACCCATTTATTGATATTTGATTTTATTTCTGATATATTAATTATTTTCTTTAGGCTTCCTTCTTGTTTCTAGTCCCTCCCCCACACATATATACTATAATTTATTGGCTTTTATCTTCTATAGTGCTCTAGAAGGTTCATTCTCTATCTTAATTTTATTTCTTTTTAAGTTAAAAATTGTTCTTTGAGCAATATCTCTTTAATTATTAAAGTAAAAAACAAACACAAACACAAATCTTTTGAGACTCCTTATTTAAGACAAATAATTTAATAGCCTTATAATTTTTTATGTTCCCTTTCTTGGTTAACAATTTTTGAAAATATAAATTGGGGGTTTAGTTCTAGATGATTATTATTGTTGCTAAAATTATTATTTTACACCTTATTTCTAATCTTTTAAGAATAATGTTTGACAGTTGTTGTTTTTGCAACCATATTTAGTACAATTACTGTGGATTTACATACATGTCTAGCTGATTTCAATACTCCAAGTCTCTAAGTTTTGCAATTAACATGTATTATTATTGTTATTATTGTTTTTTGAGATGGAGTCTCACTCTTCTTGCCCAGGCTGGAGTGCAATGGTGTGATCTCAGCTCACGGCAACCTCTGCCTCCTGGGTTCAAGCAATTCTCCTGCCTCAGCCTCCCTAGTAGCTGGGATTACAGGCATGTGCCACCATGCCCAGCTAATTTTGTATTTTTAGTAGAGATGGGGTTTCCTCATGTTGATCAGGCTGGTCTTGAACTCCTGACCACAGGCGATTCACCTGCCTTGGCCTCTCAAAGTGCCAGGATTACAGGCGTGAGCCACCGTGCCCAGCCAACATGTATTATTTTTATAATTACAAAAACAAACAGATATTTTCCAGAAGATAGGAAAGACTAGTGCTAACACCAATCAGGATAGCAAATGCTTATAAAAATTTTGTCTCTTTTTCTTGCCGTTAGCTCCAGCAGCTGTTTATCTGATGTATGTTTAATGGCAATAATAAAAAGATCTTTTTTTCCTCTTCTTTCTAATGCCAAAGGCAGTCTTGTCCTTCTAAAACCTAAAGTTTTGCCTATTCCAGAACAGTCTAGATCCAAAAGGTTTATATTGACTGTTCAGACTAAGGTAGACCTGAAGCAGGCAGCAACAGCAGTGTGATTGTGATGATAATCACATGTCAAATTTCTCTTCCTCTCCTCTCCCCTTGCTTAGAAGCCGCGTCCCTTGGCACCGTTCACGTGCACAAGAACCTTCTGTGGCCGGGCGCGGTGGCTCACGCCTGTAATCCCAGCACTATGGGAGGCTGAGGCCGGTGGATCATGAGATCAGGAGATCCAGACCATCCTGGCTAATACGGTGAAACCCCGTCTCTACTAAAAGTATGGAAAAAAAAAAAAAAAAAGAAGCCGGGTGTTGTGCCGGGCGCTTGTAGTCCCAGCTACTCAAGAGGCTGAGGCAGGAGAATGGCGTGAACCCGGGAGGCGGAGCTTGCAGTGAGCCGAGATCACACCACTGCACTCTGCACTCTAGCCTGGGTGGCAGAGCGAGACTCTGTCTCGAAAAAAAAAAAAAAAAAATCTTCTGCATGATGATTTTGCCCATCTTTTCTTCTCTCTTTAAATGCTTTTTAGCCAAATGTTTGTCTTTTGTCACTGCTTTCTACCACCTGACAGATTTTTTTTTTTTTTTTTTTTTAAGAGCCATTTACTTACTGTCAGAAATTACTTTTCTGGTTACCAGCACTTGCTTTAAATGTATGTGATATTAGTTTAAGCTGTAACTATGGGAGGCCACCTGCTTCTCTGCCATCCTGCCAGGTGCTGGGTCTGGGTGTGTAGGTGAGGGTGTTAAACCTGTCCCCCAGAGAAAACCACATCAGGTCTTTTATCCCTTTTAATGCTGTGGCGGGCTTGTTCATCCTGTGTGAATGTAAACTTCAGAGAACTTGGTTCGTGGAATTCAGGAAGAAATAACACTTGCTAGAAACCCCTGACAATGAACTCTTCACAAGACCCCTTCAATTAAGCTGTCTGCAGGTTTTAAAAAGTGTTTCAAGGTTCTAAGTACTTTCTTTCACTGGAGGTATTGAGATATTCCTATGAAAGGCCTTATGATCAAGGTCAAGAAGGGTGGTGTTATTCTAGTTATTTCGTATTTCAGGCATGCTTAAACCAAATGTATACTTTGGAAAGTCTTTCTTATTTTTTACCAAGCACAATCTTGATGTGGTTTCTATTGATTCCTGTTCCACTGTGGATTAGGTAAGAAAGAGCCACTTTTCTTTCATGGACACATTTGACTTTGAGGGGGTTTGTGGTTGGAAAAATATCAAAGTCTGTGATTACTTCATGCTTTACCCAGTCTTAGGGTGAGTGTGGCTGGTGTTTGGTTTCAAGGCGTTGCTGGATGTTAAATGAGGACTTGTGAAAGCTCTCAGGTCTGAATGGGGATTCAAGAGCCCCCATTCTGGGGGTGTTGGTGAGTGACAGGATGAGAGAACTGCTATTCTCAAAACTGCGGTGTCTGTTCAGAGTAGTAAAGGAAGCAGTTGGCAAATCCTGGGAAGAGAGCTTATTTAGCACTGTGTTTCAGATTTTAATAGAGAGGGCTTTCTTAGAATATTTTTACAGGATACAGAGGTTATGAGCAATAAGGAAGGGAAATAAAAAACCAAGTAGTTTTCTTGCATGGCTGTTTGGCTAGAACTTCATAAAATGAATGTTATCTGCAAGAAGACTAAAAACAGGGTGATTCATTACAGAAACTGTGTCTTTAACTTGCTAAACAAGTAGTTACATATGGGAATAAAACAGTCAGTTAAGCTGGTCTTGAAGCCTGACTGATTGAGACCTGGAAATGCTCTTGGCTGATTGACTGGTGTGAGCAATCATAATAGTAATAGGTGACATTTAATGAATGCTTTGCTAAGCCTTGAGTTACATCATCACATTTAATGCTCACAGCAGTCTATGAAACAGATACTACTTATGTCTCCATTTTACAGAGAGGGCATATGAGTGACAGGGTAAATAAGGATCACAGAGCTAGTAAGCAGCTGAGTTGTAGTTTGAACTGAGGCACTGCATCTTAGTTACTCAACTAGACCCACGTTGCTGACTGGCCAGATCCACTTCCTTGCTCGCCATGTCCAACAACCCAGCTGAAGAAATCTACAGAGCTTTGTTAATATTCCTCCTGTTTCTGGAGCCGGCCGCTAAGAAGGAGTAGGTCCCAGCTGCAGAATGGGTTTTCCCCTAACACGGTCATGACTCTCTTGAGTTATGTTTCAGCTTCTGGGCAGTAGCCTAGATGGGGGTCTATCTACTCATTCTGGAAACAACCATAGCTGGCCTATTTTTTCCTTTATTTATGGGTCATGAGCACTGCCAGCAAATTTCTCTGAGGGGTGCATTTAAATATGCCACATTTGTATTACTGTATGCGTATGCTGGGGGAAACATTTATGATAAATCAAGGTTTTAGGTGCCCTATGGGAAAAGCGCTGATGGAGAAATACATCTGAAGAAAACTTTTGTCTTAGCAGTAGTTACTTGAGGAAACAGTCTCCATTTATCTTTAGAGGCTTATGTGCAATGAATACAGACCACCCGGAATCATGGTTCTGCATATCAGAAGAGGAAAATGAAGCACTTAAGCTTAGCTCTGGGCTGCTTCAGCCTTCGCCGTGCTATGCGAGCCTCTCTCCCATTCCTCTAGCCCTTGCTCTCTCCAGTTTTCAAGGCTGGTAAAGATGGCAAATGCCTGCTTTCCTGTGAAGACTTCTACCCCAGCCACGTTAACCTGCTTGGAATGCTTGTCTCAGCATTTTCCCTGTGGTTAACACCCACACGTGCCTACCCGCCTGCACACATTTCCTAAGGGCCACCATTTCTGATCTCTTTTCCCTCCCTGATAATGATGTATCGCTATTTCTCCTTCCCAATCTTGCTGACCATTTACATTTATATACTTACTTGTGTGATATTTGTTTAATGCCTGTCTCCTTTACAAGTCTTTAAGTCCATTGAAGGCAGAGGTTCTGTTTGTGTCTTGAATAAGTGTCTTGCTAGACACAGGTGTTCTAAATATTTGTTGAAGGAATGTGCTTCTCTTCTTTAATTATTAAAGTAAAAAATAAACACAAACTCTGTAGAAACTTGTGCATGTAGGTTGTTTATTATTTTCTGCCATTTATAGATCCCCCCTCTCCCACACTGGACCACAAGCTCACCGATGTGAATATTTGTAATCCCCAATGCTCATTGTAGTGGCTGACACATGTAAGTGTTCAATGAAAGTGAATGAAGTTGAATGGCCCTGTGTGACTTATACCTCAGATTTAACGTCATGGATATAAAGCATTTCAGTTCAGTCTAACATTTAAAGCACCCATTAAGTGTCAGACTCTATGCATAGTACTAAGGATACAAAAAGGTGTGAGACAGTCTAGAAAGGAAGACAGATATAGAAAGATAATTATAGACAAATTGTTGCTGTGCAATGAAAAAGATATGGATAGAGTATTATAGGAGACAGTGAATAGAGTTGCCTCATTTCTTAGCCTAATTTGAATCTTAAAAGTTCAGAATTAGACCCGTATAGAGTGTGTGAGTGAATGAACTCTGAGTACAAAGGACAAAGATCAAGAGTGTGATTTAGTAGCAGTTTGATGCTGCTGAATCATGAGGCATGAGGCAAGGAGTAGTGGTGGTGAGGCTACAAGGGTAAGCCATAGATACGCTTAAAAGGCATGTGTAAGAATTGTGGTCTTTCCTTTATGTTTTTCTCTACAACCCGGTCATTGTAATTGCTGGAATTTTTCTTGGCTGTTTCAGAATGCAAGATAATTTCAGATACTAAAGTCTGCATTATAGAATGCAAGAAAAATTTCAGGTACTAAAGTTGAAAGATTCGTTCATTCATTCCTATGTATTCCTTCAGTGAATGTTACTCAGTATCTACTAAATAGTAGGTACTGAGGATGGTTACAGGTTCAATGAAAATACAGTGTTTACTCCCACGGAGTTTAATCATGTGAGGGGGGTAAATATGGAGTAAGTATAATGGCATAATGGCGTCAGTCAACAGTTGTCAAATACTTTGGCCTCAGGACTTCTTTATTCATTGGAATATTATGAAGATCCATACCCCCACCTTAGTTTTTTGTTTATGAGGGTTATATATCATCAGTTTTTGTTATGTTAGAACTTAAAACAGAAATTTAAAAAAGATTTATTAATTAAAAATAATAAAGTGGCCAGGTGAGGTGGCTCACACCTGTAATCCCAGCACTTTGGGAGGCTGAGGCGAGCAGATCATGAGGTCAGGAGTTTGAGACCAGCATGACCAACATGGCGAAACCCCGTCTCTACTAAAAATACAAAAATTAGCTGGGTGCAAGCCTGTAATCCCAGCTACTCAGGAGGCTGAGGCAGGAAAATCACTTGAACCCGGGAGGCAGAGGTTGCAGTGAGCCAAGATTGCACCACTGCACTCCAGCCTGGGCAACAGAGCGAGACACCATCTCAAAATAATAATAATATAATAATAATAATAAACCAATTACATATTAACATAAGTTTTTTGGGGAAAATTACTACATCTTACTGTTATTTCTCTTTCACCAAAAAATTCATGAGAATAGTGCTGTTGTTTTACATTTTTGCAAGTCTCTATGTCTGGCTTAATAGGTGTTGAATTCTCATATCTGCTTCTGCATTCACTCTCGTGTAATATATGCTCTTTTGATTTAATTACATCTAGAAAATCCAGCCTGACACAGTTATGTAGTTAAAATGGGGAGTAATTTTAATATAGACTTTTCAGATAATTGTGGATATTCTTTGACATGATGCCAAAACTTGACAAGTGGTAGTTTCTTAAAAGTTAGTTGTAATGGGGAATCTAAAACCAATCAATAAACTTTTTATACTCTGTCACAGAAAAATTTATTGGTCTATCTTATACTTTGAATGGATTTATTAACCAGGCTTGATTTTGTAACATTAGGTATTAGTCATTTGGAAAACATTGGTTCACTGAGTGAACCACAGATGCATTTCATTATAAAACATGAAGTCATGATATAAATACAATATAAATATAATAACATAATAAAAATCAGATAATTCATTAATATCATTGTTGACCTCATCAAAAGAGGCTTTAAGCACTGAGAAGCTGTCATGGTCATGGTGATGAGTTTTCCAAAATTCTAGCTTGTGCTTGAAAGTTTAATTTTCATAACTGATAGCAGATAGTGTCAGTTGTTTTCTTTAACATGTCAGTCTCACTTTGGTCATTTTCCAGGAAATATCTGCTAAATACCTAAATCTGAATAACCTGAGTTTTTGTTTTGTTTTGTTTTGTTTTTTTAAGATGGAGTCTCACTATGTTACCCAGGCTGGAGTGCGGTGGTGTGATCTCGGCTCACTGCAAGCTCTGCCTCCTGGGCTCACACCATTCTCCTGCCTCAGCCTCCTGAGTAGCTAGGACTACAGGCGCCCGCCACCACGCACGGCTAACTGTTTTTTGTATTTTTGGTAGAGACAGGGTTTCACTATGTTAGCCAGGATGGTCTCCATCTCCTGACCTTGTGATCTGCCTGCCTTGGCCTCCCAAAGTGCTGAGATTACAGGTGTAAACCACTGCGCCCGGCCTAACCTTAGTTTTTATGTAAGTCATTCTTTCACATAAAAGATGGCATTCCATGCAAAGATTGAGTAGTTCAGCTTGCAATTCAATCATGCGGATACTTGTCTTCAAGACATCCAGGAAAAAAACCCATCATGCTTCAATGGGCAGAAATGCTTTGCATGTGCTCTCCATTTTCTCATATAGTTTTTCAAAAAGTGTGTTTATTAAGAATTCAACAAGTTATTTTGAACGTGGCAATGCTGTGAATTCTTTTACTGACTTTTCATCCTGTAGGCATTCAGCAATTCAACTGAGGGGTCATGTTTAAAAAAAATTATACTTTTGGCTGGGTGCGGTGGCTCATGCCTGTAATCCCAGCACTTCGGGAGGCCAAGGGGGGTGGATCATGAGATCATGAGGTTAGGAGATCGAGACCATCCTGGCTAACACAGTGAAACCCCGTCTCTACTAAAAATACAAAAAAACTAGCCGAGTATGGTGGTGCGTGCCTGTAGTCCCAGCTACTCGGGAGGCTGAGGCAGGAGAATGGCATGAACCTGGGAGGTGGAGCTTGCAGTGAGCCGAGATTGTGCCACTGCATTCCAGCCTGGGCGACAAAATGAGACTCCGTCTCAAAAAAAAAAAAAAAAGTTATACTTTTTATTGCATTATCAAGTGTATTCTTAAGTGAAACAAGTTTTTGCTTTTGTTTTGTTTATTTGTTTCATTGTAAGTATGTAGTGATGCAGAATACAATAACTACTGGCATGGTTTGGTGCTACTGCCATGATTTATGCCAAGGTGCCGGCAGCTTTACCTCCCATTGCTTTTGTAACACCAGCAGGACGTCAACAAACTTGGTCCAGGATAAGTCAATAGATTAAGGAAAAGTTATTCAACACTTTGAATATTTTAGCACCACTTGTGTGTGTTGTCAAGCAGTCACATAAAAAATAATCTTCTTTGATGATTAGTTGGTTCTGATACTGGACAAATGCAAGCAAAATAGCCATGCTTGTAGATTCTTCTGTTTATAAGGCAAAAGTAAAATTATGCAGAAGACGTGGCAATGCAGTCTCTTTTTCCAGCTAAATTTTTAATTCAACAAGTTACTTTGAAGGTGGCAATGCTGTGAATTTTTTTACTGACTTTTCATCCAGCAGGCATTCAGCAATTCAACTGTACAAGGTTTTATTATTTCTCAGTTACTATATATGTGTTTCTCTAGTTAATGCAATTCAATGACTTTACCCATTTATAGTTCAAAATATATAAGCAATGATTTTTGGCTTTTAGGAGTTCATTACATCTATATTTAACATATTTAGTCCTTTATCTTTAAACTCTGAATGTGTTTTTAATTTGTAGAATTTTCTTTTGTATTAATATATTGAGTATAATTCAGTTAAGGAGAGTAAATTAGTAATGTGACTCTGTTTCTGAAAACAGTTTTTGTAACTAGGAAAAGAGTTTCTGCCCATCTACACTAAATACATGTTGAATAAATACTCAAAGAATATTTGTTTGAAGGGACGTAACATTATGGGTCTACGGATATGCATATACCATAGGCCAACCTAGCAAGCATGAACAATAAAGGTACTGCTACCACAGAGTTTGGGTTGGGATGTATTTTTTCTTCCAGTTTATGTCACCACACTCAGCTAATTTCTTCTTCTGCTTCTGCTGCTGCTGTTGCTGCTTCTGCTTCTTTTTTCTTTCTTCTTCCTTTTTTTTTTTTTTTTCTTATTTTAAGAGACAGGCGCTCACTATGTTTCCCAGGCTGGTCTTGAACTCTTGGCCTCAAGCGACCCTTTGGCCTTGGCCTCTCAAAGTGCGGGATTATAGGTGTGAGCCACTGCACCTGGCCAAGAAGAGGTTTTAAATTAGTATCATGGACTGTTAGTAAGGGAGAGAATTTAGAAGTCATCTAGTCTTCTGATACATGCAAGTCCTGAGAGCTTAAGTTGCTTGCCTGAGTTCACCTGCTAATTAATGGTAGGGCTGAACCAACAACTTAATGCTTTGGTATACAGTAGAGCTGAATTAGGAGCAAATTCACATGCTAACCTTCGGGGCAACTCCCTGCCATAAGAAGAACTGCATTATCTAGTTTAATTGCCACCACAACAAAAAGATCATGACATATATTAAGGTAATAGGAGCTTCATGCTGAAAGGGAGGGGAGTAAAACCATTGCCAAGTAGAAACACTGGAGATTTCCACTCTTGCCCTGTTCACAGCTTAGATTTGGTAACTAAGCTATTAATGAAAATCATGACATGCTAACCCAGTCTTTTTTTTTTTTTTTTCCTTTTAGTCAGTGGTTCTCCAACTTTAGTGTGGATAAGAATTATTATTCAGGGATGTGTGTTAATTAATGGGGGATTTAAGGATATGCAAGCCAATTTTGCTAATAAGCAATATTTGCCAACCTTGAAATCTAACTCTGGTGGGATGGAAATCTACTCTACTCCAATGCATTAAAAATTTAGTATTTAACACATTTGAGTGTTTGCTAAATTAAAATTTTGAATATAAACTTCAAAAAGTAAAATTAAGTGTTTTGGGGAAACCCTGGAAATTACTGCTTTCTATGTTAATACCTACTAAGCCCATTCCTGGTCTCAAAGCCAGGGTTTAAGAGGTTTTATTATAATTACATTTTGTAAACTTCTACCCTTCTCTTCTTTTCTTTTTCTGTAATCCAGCAATATATCCGACTTGCCTTTCTTCCCTCTTCTTCCAAGTCCCAGAACATTCTTTTCTGGAGCATTTAAATCCCAAAGGAGAACTGTGAGCTCTAACCCACCAATCAAAGCCAACTTTTACAGTGTCTTCTTTTGTCTATTTGTGGGCAACCCCTCCCCATCTCTCCCCTCCCTGAAACCCACAACTATCTCCTCAGGCCCCACCATAACTGCTTTTTCCCACCTGGCAAACAGCCTCACTGAATTCTGGGTGGCAGGCATTAACCAGACTTCAACACAAATGCTCCTGTCGAAAATGGCACCAAGTTAGGTGAAGAACAAAGACACTCTGGCTTCAAAGAGGAAGCTCCAGTTTCTGCACAGGAGGAGTTTCACACAACTTCGGTTAACAACAACAACCACCTCAGGGGAAGAAAAGGCCCTGACTACAAAGAAATGCCAAACAAGCAGTCCTCAGTCCTTCCTTTCTTTCTCTGGCGTGTTTTGCACAAAACCTGATCAGGAGAGAAGGGCTTTGATAATCACTTGGACCATGACCGCTGCTAGTAGCACTTCTTCTGCTTCATATATCTCAGCAATTTGTGGGCATCTGAGTGTTCCTTGCTTACCCAGGTTTAGATTGTGAACACACACACACACACACAGACACACACACACACACACAGACACACACACACACACACACACCATGAAATGGGATTGGCTGGCTACAAAAAGATTCTGGCGACTTCCCAAAGATTACAGGCCAAGTAATGTTTTTCCTTTCTTCTTTCTTTTTTTCTGCGATTCCCTCTCTCTTTTTCTTACTATTCCAGTCAAATGCTGATGTGTGGCTGTACAGCAATGACAAATACATACTCGCCCTAATTGCCACGTTTTTGAGGAAAAGAAATTGAAAATGGTGGGAAAGTGGCAGCTGACTACACAGGGAGACAGAATGAAATTTCGAAATAATGAACAATTTCAAAATGTTACTTTCCTCCTCTCTCTAAACTCAAGGCAGAGAATTTTTAAAAAACTGTTTCCATCTTGATAAAACCCTAGTTAAAAATAAAAGGGCTAATTAAAAATAAAAATAAAAATAAAAAGACTGTGGAATGAGGCAGGCATTAAATAAGTAAATCAGACAAATTCAATATGCTTTCATTTCCATACCTATTCTATTAAGTCACTTCTCCCAGTTTGTAGCATGACAGCTCTCTTTTCCTCCTCAATCTCTCACTTTCTTTCTTTTCCCTTCTCTATCTCAAATTGTCGAGCTGTTACTGTCTCTTCTATCCCCTCTTGGTCTCTGTTATCACAGAAGTGGACAGGAGCCAGGTCTAGCTGTGGTTTTTTGCCATGTCAGTAGCCACACCAGTTGTTGATAAAAATCTGGCACTGTGAGATGAGGCCATCTGTGGTGAAGTTTAAACCTATTTACCTCCCTGGCAAGCTGGTTGAAGCCTCCCTTTCTCTGTATTCAGTGAGGCTGAAGATGACAAATGCAGTGGGATTAAAGCCATGGGATGAAGTTTGGGGCAAAACAAAACCCTTTCCCAAAGACAGAGCTCATGATAGCTATTAGCTGTAAGGATAAGCAAATCCCCAGTGTCTGGAGCATGCAGCCAAGAGACATTCCAGCTCTGTGTCCCACTCTGTGTACTTGAAGTAGACAGACAACGGGCTGAGTTACAGTCTGGACTTTGGGTACTGGCAGATGCAAACTGGACTCTGCCACTTCTTTGTTAAAGGACCTTGGAAAAATCCTGGGCTGTATTTTGTGATTTGCAGGGCAAAACCCCTGTTTTAGAGAACTGTTCTCAAATATAATGAGCTACAGAAGCACACTACCACACTTGTGACCTCCAAATAGGACTCCACAGCTTGACCAATTACCTGAACCATAACACTCCAGTCCAAAAGACTTTGGTTGCTTCCAAAAATCCAATCAACCCTTACAGCTACCAATGAGGCTATTCAGACACGCATGAAGTAAGCTCTGAAGTCAATGCCAAATGCTTTGGACAATGGCAGCGTCCCTGGGCAGAGGCCAATTTACCATGAAGCTAATAAAGCTTAAGCTTCTAGGCCTCTTTTGAGACCCCCAAGAAGGATGCTGGCAATGTGTTCCCATGTTTGTATTTTTGTTGCAAAATTTATAAAAGTAAGGTGTTTTAAGCCCAATGAGTTGACTGCTGTCTCTTGTTTCTACTTTCCCTCTGTTAGATTTCACTTTCCGTTACAGGGGGTTGGAGTGATCCAAGGCAGTTGAGTTAGAGATACATTCAGTGTGGGTTTAGTGGGATAAATTTGTGAGAATCAGAGTCTCATCCATATGCAGTTACTTTACTGCTGGCCATCGGTATAGGAATGGTTTTTCGGTCCATGCCTACAGCCCAGTGTGCTGACCCACCTGGCAAGGTACACAGAAGAAGGCAGAGCCAGAAGTTGACTCCCAGTATCTCCACATGAAAGTGTCCCGTGGTGTTTGGCACTGGAAATATGTGGACAGTGGAGGAGAAACCAGATTTGAAATGTGTGGAGCCAGAGGCTACTCTGTGGAATGGAGATAATATCTATATTTTTAAGGTTATTATGAAGATTAAACACAATAAGGTATATGTCAGTGTTAACCGGTATCTAGTATAAATGGTTGGTAAGGAAAGGTATTTTTCTTTCTTATTTGAAGGATTTGACTATATTCATTATGAAAACCAGATATCGGCTGGTCGTGGTGGCTCACGCCTGTAGTCCCAGCACTTTGGGAGGCCCAGGTGGGCGGATCACCTGAGGTCAGGAGTTCAAGACCAGCCTGGCCAACATCGTGAAACCCTGTCTTTATAAAAATACAAAAAAAAAAATTAGCCGGGCATAATGGTGGGTGCCTGTAATCCCAGCTCCTCAGGAGGCTGAGGTACATGAATCACTTGAACCTGGGAGGCAGAGGTTGCAGTGAGCTGAGATCATGCCATTGCACTCCAGGCTGGGCAATAGAACAAGATTCTGTCTCAAAAAAAAAAAGCAAAACAAACAAACAAAAAAACCAGATATCAGAATATCAGAATGCTTGGGAGATTGTGATAGCTCTTGAAACATTATTTTAAAAAACCTATTGTTCCTTTTTTCTCCTTTTTTCTTTATTCTCAAAGTGAATTGAAAAATATTGAAAATCCTGCTATTTGAATTCTAGTTAATAGAGATTCTCCCACTCTAAAATGATTAAAAATTTAAAACACTCTCAAGATGCCTCATAGCAACATTAGTAATAAGAATCACGACACCCCGCAGATGCCAATGGTTAAGAAGCAAAGTCCATCTGATATTATTAAGCCGGTCTCTGCTTTATTGATTGCTAGGCTCTCTGAGGATGGGAAGAACATCTTTGGGTTTAGTAATACACAATGCCTGTCTCAGCACATAGGTGCTCAACAGTGACTAATACACCTCTCTAATTGTTCTTTTTATTGGTTCCTAGACTCAGACTAGACTCTATGCAGCCTGAGTTTCACAGACGAAGTTGAAATGGACCACTTGCTCTCCATTTGGTATCATTTCTAAAGTAATGGCTGAAATCATCCCTAACTGGAGAGAGAAAAAAAAAATAAAATGACACCTGAAACATTCTTGTTAGTTAATAAGCAATAGGCTGGTTAGGAACAACTTTTTCTCTGCAGAAAAAGGTCCATACATCCTTGTCCCCTGCCTAGTCTACCTTCTGTTTCTTTTCTACTTTTCCTGCACCATCCAAAAAAAAGAGGTGCCTCATTTAACTAAAAGCAAGTTTCCCCACATTGGACAGCCCGATCCACACCCTTTTTAGCCTCGGCATCACCTTGGTGAAACTTCAAGAATGTGCCCATACACAAAAGAGAATTTGCTCCTTTCTCATGGCACAACCAGGTTTGCCAGAGCCAGTTGGAAGTTTAGCAATCTTAACTGCTTCAGAAAGTCAGACCCAGCCAAAACTCAGGCTACTAAGTATCTAGGTATTGGCACCTCGGGGTGGATGGCTTGGGGAGAGAAAAGGGGGTGGGGGCGGGGAGACAGAGAGAGAGAGAGATGCAAGGAGACCCCATGTGTTCCACAAATTGCCTCTCCCCAACACCCACCCAGCCATGAGTATATGAAATAATTCCTCCTTTGTCCGCCAGCTGGCTTTCAAAGCTATTGGGATGAGCCTGCTGGACCTGTCTGGGAAGCTTGTTAAACTGCACGGAGTATGTCAGGGAAAGGGAGGGGTAGGGAAAAGATTAAAGGGCGAATACAATCTGTGTGAGGCAGTGGCTCTGACTCTAAAGAAGCAGATGATCTAAGGAAAGGAAGAGCTTCCCTCTAAAACCAGAGACTGCATGCAATGCAAATGACCCGTGTGCAGCTGCCTCTGGCAGGCAGCCACCCGCCTCCAAAGAATAAAGTCAGAGCAACAATTCACTCCTGAACCCTGAAGCTTAGTGACTTCAAACAAGAAAAAAGAAAAGTGACATGCTTTTTTCCCCCTTTCCCGAGTGAACTCATCCTTTCCCCAAATTGTGCTGATGACCTCATCATCTGCAGCTGTGTGCTCCAAGCTCTCTCACCCCCTCAATCCCTGGGGATCACATCTGGTGTGGAGCCTTGGTACCTGGGGCTACAACATCTGGAGATGACCGCCTTTACATGTGGGGTGTTTCGTAACCACCTTTTACTCTGTTTGACGCAGCCAAGGGGAAGGGAAATCTTCAGCATCTTTTTCTTGGGAGATAGCCCTCTCGTCTTTGTACAATAAGGATTTGCAGGGACAGTGATGTCAGGGTTAGTGTTTCAGGTACCTTTTCATTTTTCACCTTTACATTCATGAGTGACTGTTGGTCTAACCTGAGAAATGATATTGGTCTCTTTGAACCAATCCTGCTTGTGTTTGTTTGATGGTCTGGCTTTTTGTTTATGTCCTCACTGACAAAGGTAATGTTATTGTTAATATGGATATGAAAAATCACCCCAATTATGGCCTGGCTCGGCTCATGCCTATAATCCCAGAACTTTGGGAGGCCGAGGTGGGCAGATCACTTGAGGCCAGGAGTTCAAGACCAGCTTGGCCAACACGGTGAAACCCTGTCTCTACAAAAAATACAAAAATTAGCTGGGCATGGTGGTGCATGCCTGTAGTGTCAGCTACTCCGGAGGGTGAGGTGGGCAGTATCACTTTATCCTGGGAGGTCAAGGCTGCAGTGAGCTGTGATTGTGCCACTACATTCCAGCCTGTGTAACAGAGTGAGACCCAGTCTCACAAAAAAAAAAAAAAAAAAGAAAAAGAAAAAATACATCATCCCAATTAGCAGAATTAAATGGGCTTTAGAAACTACAATGGTAAAAATCACCCCAAACTATTTATATCTATGGGAAAACATACACATTTAGGAAGGGGACTCTTTTACTATTGTGAGAATATACATTGATCCAACTAAGTTTGGAAAACAATTTGGCAATCCTATCTATATAAAGGAACTTAAAAATGCTCATATACTTTCATCCAGAAATTTCATTTCTAGAAATCTCTTATCCAAGTAATACAGAAATTCTAAACTATAGTATGAGATCTTCATTCCAGTATTATTTACTATTTACTGCAATAAAACAAAAACAATCCCCCCATCACATAAAACAGAGACAACCTAATCCAATGTTCAACATTAGAAGAAGGGCTGTGTAAATTATGTTACATCCATACAATGGAATGTTATGTAGTCATTAAAAATGAAAATTATGCAATGCCTTGTTTATATAATGCTATAAAATATCAGAATATAAACATGATTTCTACTTTATACAAGGCATATATGCACAGACAAAGGAATTGAAAGAATATATATATAAATTCCACAAGTGTTGTTTTTAGGAGGGGATGATGTTACTATTATTTGTTTTTTTATGCATTTTCATGTTTTCAACTTTTCCACAGTGAGCTTGTTTACTTTTATAGTTAGGAAAATAAAGTTATTTTAAAAGGCGGGAAAATGCAAATCCTTTGCACGCCTCCTTGGCAGAATGTAATGAATTATTATCCTATGGGCTATAAACTAAAGTGGTGTATTAGCTAGGCCTGACATAAGAAAATGGCAAACTGTAGGGGAGTTTATATTTAATTCTAGCTGATTGTTATTATGAGAAAATATAAATGGCTCAGAGCCACTGAATCTGATTTTTCTAGAGAAGTCCTAAATCCAGATTTTAAAGTGGAATCCACTAATTTTTAAATAAAGGCAATAAATTCACATTAAAAAAATCAATTACATATGTTGGGCAAGCAAAATATCCAGCCTATGTGGCATTATTTTGAAACTCACTAGTTAGAAAATGCAAGTGCAGTCCTGTGGAGACAGTCACCAGCCTTGGGGGCTGCCAGGCATTTCACTTCACTTCATTACTCTTAATAATGCTGCAGTGAAAGCCTTCTACTTTTTTCTTTTCACAGCTAGGCAAGTATCTCCCTAAGGTAAACTGTAAAAAGATGGATTTCAGATTCAAAGATTACATTGTTTTTTTATACATATTGTCAAATAGTGTTCCAGCAAGTTCAAATGTATTACTTCCATTAACTGTTCATGATAGCCCTTGTTTTCCACATTCTCATAAGTATAGAGTTTGGTCAAGCTTTGTCATAGATGAATGTTTATATCAAATTATATTTATATTTGCTTAATGCTATTAAACAAATATTGCATGTTTATTGACCTTTGGTATTTCTTCTTTTATTAATTGCCTGTTCATATTTTTTGCCCATTTTTAAGTTGTCACTGACTTTTTCTTATGGTTTTATATAACCTTTTTTTGTATACTATGGACAGTAACTATCATATGAATTAAGTTAAAAAAATTTTTTTTGTCTTTTAATCTTCTATAATGGATAAGATTTTTGTTATTTTAATGTCTGCCATGAGACTATTTTAAGTGGGAAATTAATTTTGCTTCAGAGAATATCTTGAGGAGTCACTTAGATGATAAAGAGTGAGGGATAAGTTCGTCAGGAAACTGTGAAGCAAAGGGCTAGCCAAACTCAAGGGCAGGCTGCAAAACATTAAATGGAAGACACACTAATGAGAGAGAAAAGTAGGAGATTTTTGCAATACATATAATTGATAAAGGATTAGTATTGAGTATGTATATGAATAACTTACAAAAAAATTGAGAGAGAAAGGCAGACAACCAATTTAAAAAACAGACAAAAGATTTAGACAGACACTTCACAAAAGAAGAAATCCAAATGGTCAATAAATACAAAAAAATTTCCTAAAATCTAATGAGTAATCAGATAAATATAAATTAAAATATCAATAAAAACACACTTAGGTGTTTGCTGATGCCAAATGTTTTTGAAGATGTGGAATATCAGAAATTCTCCTAAATCACTGATTGGACTATAACTGCCTAGTGTAGGGACACAGAAAACTGTGTGTATAAATAATAGTTATTATATTAAGGTATATATACAGTCATATACACTGAAGCATTGTCTATAATTTCCCCTAACTGGAAAAAATGCAAATAGCCATCAACAGTAAAATAGATGAATAATTGTAATATGAAAACTATACAGCTGTGAACATAAATATATTAAAGTTACATGTTCCAGCATGGACAAATCTTATCAACATGAGCTGGGGAAGAAAACTGAGACAAAAAGAACATATCCAATATTCCATTAATAAAAAGTTTAAAAAGAAACTAACTTATATGGTTTACAGATGTATACCTAGGTAATGAAACCATAAAGAAAAACACGAATGTAATTACTAGCAATCTTAGAATATTATTTATTTCTAGCAGATGGAGTAGTGGTTGTGATGGGAAAAGATGTAGTGTGTGTGTGCGTGCGTGCGTGTGTGTGTGTGTCTGTCTGTGTTTCCTAAAATGTCAATGGTGCTGTTTTACTTGACCTAGGTGTTTTCTATTCTTCTGCATTTAATAATCAAATAGAAATGTGGAGAGTTAGAAAAAGTAGAGAAATGAGAGGATGTGAAGAAAAGTGAGAGACAGGGATAGAAAAAGTAGAGAAATGAGAGGATGTGAAAAAGAGTGAGAGATGGGGATAGACAACATGGCAAGATACTAAAGCCTGCATAAAAATATTGTTAATAATATATTCCAAGTGGTGGGCTATACAAAGGGGTTCTTAGGATAAAGCTATCTGATATTCAATTTGATATTGTTGGCATATCTCTTCACATTCTAAACCTTCAATAAACTCTGTTAAATAAATATTTTGAATGAGATTTTAGGAAAATCAAAGAAAAGTAACCAAGCTAAGAATTAATTTAGAACAAGGATTTTTTGAGAAAGGTGAGGAGTGGCCATGAGCATGTGAGCCCCTGAATGTGTACAGTAATTTTGGAGAGGGGATGAAGAGTACCAAAGGATCTGGAATCGGGCTTCAGTCAAATGGATTTAAGTCTCCAAAGAATAGTGCCTTACCTGATGCCCAGAGATATTGGTCTATGGCAGTATTTTCTCTTCTTTCTTCCATACAGAAGTCTAAGACTTATAGGTAATCAGATTTATTGGTCTTTATTCTTTGATTTCTGGTTTTCATGACATGCTTAAAAGACATTTTATCATGTTTGAGCATCTAAATCTTTGATTTGTCCAGAGTTCTACTTAGTGGAAAGATGGAAGGAGTGCTTACTTTTCTTTTCCCAAAAAAACAGCTCAATCTTTTTCTCTGATAATTTGAAATACCTCATTTAACCATGTGTTAAATTTTCGTATTTACACACACTCTGTCCTATTCCATTGATTATATTCCTGCGCTACTTCTATTTGATTACTATAATTCTTTGATAAATTTCAAAGTCTGATAGGGAAAGTCTTCCTTGTCAGCATTTTCTTGGCATTGCCCCTTTGATTATTCTTTCAACCCATAGGATCATTTTGCCAGATTTAAAAACAAAACAAAACAAAAACCCTGTTGGGACTTCTGTAGATAAGTCATTGAATTTACAGATAACTTTCAGTAGCAACACAGAATATTCTGTTTAAGAACTTAGTGTCTCTAATTATTCAGTTATTTTTTGTATGTCTCTCTATTGGGTTATAATTTTAAAAATCAACATCCTAAATATCATCTTTAAACTATCCTGTTTATCCGTTTCAGCATCCAGTATTAATTTTAGAACCTATATTGATAGACATTTGCTTATATATTAAAAGACCAACTACGTTTCATTAGGGGACGTCAGTTGGGTGTTAAAATACATTACATATATTAAAAATAAATTATATATAATTTCTATTTAAGGGAAAGTCTTCCCAGATTCTGGCACTGGGTTGATAATCTTTCTTTTGGGTGGTGTGAGCTTTCAAGTTTTCTTGCTTTTCTTCCTCATAGAAATTTTAAAGGGAAGCTGGGAGAATACCCCAGGAAACTCTAGCCAGGTACCATTTTAAAGCAGAAGTCTGTTCACTGACTAATAAATAACAAAATTTCAGGGCATAATTTATGTGCCTTAATGCTACTCAGGGTTACAAATCCAATTTGTACTTTATTTCAAACCCATTCCTGTCACCTTAATTGATATATGCATCCAATATTTTGAATGTAGATGATTTCAAGGTACACTCAATATCAAGGCATATGGACTGTTCTACCACCTGTTATTGTTTCTTTTCACCAAAAGAAACTAGAGCAGGGATCTTGCCACTTTTATTTAATTCTGACTTTAGCCCTCTTATGATAATCAAATGTCAATTGCCCAAGATTAGGGATGGAAAAGCACTATACTGTGTGTCAGGGGTTTCTTCAAATAAAAGATTGGGTAATTTATATTTTTAATATAAGTGATTTAGAGCCTGAGGCTTTGATCTAATTAAGTAGAGAATCAAATTAGCTGGAGATTAAATGAAGATAGAATGAGGGGAAGTCTTGCTGGCTCTTGAGTTTTCTAAGAAAGTCTCTTTGCAGTGCAGTGGTTCTCAACCTTGGCTGCATGTTGGAATTACTCAAGGAGCTTCAAAAAAATACTGATGCCCAGGCCCCAGGCCCAGAGATTTCAGTGCAGTTTGCCTGATGAGCAGCCCCAGTATCAGGAATTTAAAAGTCTTCCCAACTGATTCTATAATAATATGCAGCTGAGGTTAATAATGACCTAGTTCTTAATCCCAATTGAACTAAGTGCCACCTGGCGGCTGGTTTAAAAATACAGATTCCAGGGCTCTATCTGGATCCCTTCTGATACAATGGACTGAAGTAGGCTCTAGGAATCCGCATTTCTAATAAGTGTCCATGTGATTCTGATGTAAATGATTCCTCCTCCATAAGATGTTTCTGACTGTAGTCACCTCTCTCCCCATCCACCTTTAACTCAGCTCTCAGAATATCTTTCTTAAATATATGTATCTTCCCAATTTAAAACATTCACTGGCTGCCCCTTGTCTACAAAATAGTCTTTAGTGCAGCTTTCCAGGCCTCCCCAGCCCCAGCCTTTGTCCATCTTCTTGGCCTTCTCACCCACTTCATCCCAATCTCTGTCTACCATGCTCATTGCATCCTTTCCTGATTAACTTCTGGCTTCTTTTAGAGTCTTTGCTTGAGCAGTTACCTCTGACTTCATAGACCTTTCCCATCTTCAACCACCTAATCCTGCTCTTCTAGCAGCTAGAATTCCAACACTTCCATGAAAATTTGTTTGATCTTTTAAAATTAGGATATTCACACTTTCCTCCACATGCCTATTGCAATTGATCTGCACCTCTCCCTTATTTGCTTTGGTTTGGTTGGACCTGAGCTGCGGAAAGTTGAGTTCATCTTACCCCTCTGTGCATAGCATCTTATCTTCATTGGTCAATGCCAGGATCCTCTAATACATTTGAACTGTTCATAAACATGTGTGTACCCTCCTAAAATAAGACATGCTGCCTCAAGTATAGTTGGTTTTGTGCTGGAAACCTCACTCTTTTTTCACTTCAGATTTCTTTTATGATCTATCCACACAACTAAAATTAAATCAAATTCATTGCATCTACCCACTGCATAGCATCCCTTAGAGGGCACTCACCACCCCATTTCACTCTTCTGTTCCCTTCTTAATGGATATCTAGTTTGCCCTGAATACTCTACTGCCACAAGGAGGCCACACTGAACATTCTCTTAGGCGGCCCCTGGTGGATCCATATGATAATTTTTTTAGATATATGCCAGAGACTGTAATTACCTGGCCATAGAGAATAAACTCTCTTAGTTTCTCCAGATACTGTTGGAATGCTTTCTGGACTAGCTGTGCAGTTACACCTCACTTCTGGTCTTAGGCACTCACCTCCTATAGTGTACTTATCCCTGGTGAGGATTATGGTCCCATAAATCATGCTGGCACGGGAACGCACCATTTATGAACTCATTTATAGGAAAAAGTGAATCAGGATCTTGAAGTTGCATGTGATTGTGCAAAACCCTTTGAGATATTTTTATGTCCACAGAAACAGTAAGTATATAAACTACATACTTACTAAGGAGATCATCAATGATATTTTATAGGCTAACAGCAATAATAGATGTTTTTATGAGTGGAAGTAAGAGATCCAAAGGTCTTGTCTGTCCTGCAAAAAAAAAAAAAAAAAAAAAAGGTCCGGAAAACATGGTGATTACACCTTGATTAGGCCAATTTTATGACCCTAAGTGACTCAAGAGCACTTTATCTGAGATTTTTGCTGCAGGGGAAACAACCTTTCAAAGTCAATTCACAAATATTGAAATTTTAGAGACAGAAGAATGTTAGTGTGGAAATTGCTGTTAGAGAGTAAGCTCCTTGAGAAGAGCATGGAAAAATACTTGTGTACAGTTAACACTTTTGGAGAACTTATTATGTACCAAGTGCTGTACTAAACAATGTATAAACATTATCTAATCTTCATTAATCCTGTGAAGTAGGTACCATTTTTGTCATCCCTTTTTAAAGATGAAAACACTCAGAGAATTTAAGTAATTTTCCCAAAGTCATACAATTGCTAAGTATCAAAGCCAGAATTTAAATCTAGGGGTTTTTTTAATTTTTATTTTTTAATTCCAGATTTCAAGCTCATGACTAATACAGAAAAAGCACAGGTTTGGAGTCCAACAGACCAGGTTCAAATTCTTGATTTATCCATAGCTTACTAGTTATATGATGCTGGGAGAAATTATTTAACCTTTCTGAGCCTCGCTTTTCTCTATACAATGGGGCTAGTAGGAGTATATTCTCCAGAGAGTTACGAGTATAAATGAGCACAAAATATGATGTATATTAGATGCTTAGTAAATGTTACTTCCCTTATTACATCGCTTCTTACCAGCTTCTAGCATAGGTTAGATATTTATATGTTATTGAAAAACATAATAGATGATTAAAAATTTTTAATTATTATCTGAAGTTTCACCTTTATTAATTTGGTAGGGCAAAGATCGGAGAGAGGTAGGAGGATGGGCCCTAAAAGGATTGTCTTGACAAGCCAGAGGAAAACCTAAGCTATTTTGCAGTTTCCCTGAAGACTGCCCTGGCATAGTCCCTTCTAAGTGTAGTCAATGAGTTACCTGACTTATCTCCAGAAATGGAGAAACAAAGATACCAGCAGAGCAACCACATACAAGCTCATTTTGCCTCTTTCGCCAGGCTTCATGCAGGGAGTGTTGTGGGTTCACACAGCTATGAACCAATGCAAACTCTCCCAGGGAACCGCTGGAGAGGAAATTAATTAACCCCTGCCATGGCTTCCCAGTGGGGTGCCGGGAATTAAGCTGTCATTCCTTCTGGATGCTTGGATCAGCCCCACTCTGGCTGTCTTAGAGTCTGAATGAATAGCCCATCTCCCCTCCCCTCCCAGCACCCTTAGACTGAGAATGCTGCTCCAGGCAGGTAAGATGGGCATTCCCTTTCAGAGGCAGAATTGTGCAGTCACTGCCACTTGTTTCTAGGGCTGGAAACTTAGGAGAAACCTCTTCCAGGGGGATCATAATCACAAATCCGTAGCTAAAGTAATGCGATTTGCAGAGACCTTGAGAAAGTAGCTTTAGCTGTGGACACCAAGGAAACTGCTCAGCATTTGGGATTCTCTGGCATCTAGACCATTGTTAGCTCTCCAAAGGGAGGCTCATGCCATGTGAAATTCAAAGCTGTTGAGAGCTCCACTTTTAATGAGATCTTTCAAAGGGGATAGCTCAAATGGTCCTTAAGAATCATAATGTCAGGTGGATTTCATGGTCTAGACAGATCTGACATTGCCCACTCCCCACACTTTTTTTCTTTAAGATTTCTTCCATAAACCAACAATAACAAAAAAATAAAGTTCTTATGGGAAGGTATTGATGTATTAATAGAAGCTACTGGTTTTCAGCATTGATGGCCTCAGGGACTTTCACTACCCAGTTATGATGACTGGCTTTCCCCACCAAGCCTCCAGAGCTCCCAGCAGTCGATTTATCAACACAGGATGACAACTTCATTGTTGTTCTCTGGAAACTCTGGCTCTTAAGAACTACTTGGGGGTTTAGGCTAGAAAGATGCCTTTGGGAGAGCATTCTTGTGTGGAGTAGTATCTGCTTAAAAAACACTGGATCTTTTGAAAATTGAGATCAAACCAACTTCTTGCTTTTCCCAACCAACGTCCCCAAGGAAGCATGTTTTTTCCTGGAACTCTCTAAGAGCCAATCAACTGGAAAAAAAAAAAGAAAAAAATCACCCAAATTTCTGGCAGTCTAGAACTGTGGGAGTTTAGCTGGGGTAACCCAGATATTATAACAGCTTGTGTAAACAAAGGAACTCACATTAATATGAATAACTCAGATTTCCTACTTGTATTAATTTCCCAATGCTGCTGTAACAAATTACTACAAATTTGGTAGCTTAAAACAGCACACATTTTTCCTCTTACATTCTGGAGGCTGGAAGCCTACCATCAGTTTTACTGGGCTACAATCCATGTGCCAGCAGGACTGGTTCCTTTAGGCAGCTCTAGGGAGCATCTGCTTCCTTGCTTTTTCCAGTTTCTAGAGGCCATCTTCATTCCTTGGTTCATGGCTTCTTCTCCCATCATCCTAGCTCCTGCTCCTGTTGTCATTTCCCCAACGCACCTGACTCTGACCCTTCTGCCTCCCTCTTGTAAGGACCATTGTGACTACATTAAGCCCACCAAGATCATTTCAGGCTATTCTCCCCATTTCAAAATCCTTAATAAAATTTGCAAGTCCTTTTCACCATATACATAAATGTAAAGTAACACTCACAGATTTTGAGAATTAGAATGTGGATGTAGCTGGGGAGCCATTATTCTGCCTACCACACTACTCTTGCTCTCATTTGCTGATGCAGGACCTTTGGCTCCTGCAATGATCCCTAAGTGTTGCTTGGAGTTCCTAATGGGTGCCCCGACCCACCCCATTTGTTCACAGCAGACTCCCTCTTGTTAAGGCTGGCCCACTCCTCAGAAAATGAGCTAAGGAAGCCTCATGATGGCACCCAAGATGGGAACTCCAAAGAAACCAGGGGTCCACTGTCCAGCAGCGCTGGATCCCAGGAAAAGAAGTGGAGAGTGTTCTCTAATTTGGGGATGCACCTTGTCGCATGGACATTGTTTGTAGCAGAAATTCTACAAGGCCTCCCTTGAAAAGAGCTTCTGACTCTAACCCTCTTCTGACAGGGATAGAAAACCAATCCAAGAGGCCAGGTGGGGATCAGGAAACAGGCATGATGCCAAATTCAGCCCTACGATGTGCCAGGTACTGTGCTATTGTTGGGGCTTCAGAGATGAAAGACAGTCCCACTTCCTGAGGATCTGCACAGTCTACCTGTTAAGGCAGCCTTTCCGCATTTTCATGAGCAGAGGAATCATGTGGGATCTTGATAAAATTAAAATTTTGATTCAATGGGTCTGAGGTGGGCATAGAGATTCTGCATTTCTAACACTTTGAGTAGCAAGGGTCTAGGGGAGACTGACCATAAACAGATGATTAATTATGGTGTGGTCTGAGAAGTGCATTGCCACAAGATGCTCAGATGTCATGGGCACAAAGGAATGCACCTAGCTAAGAGTGGGAGAAGGAGAGGGAATGACTCCTAGAGGAAATGACCCCGAGACAGAGTCTTCAACTTTGAATGAAAGTTTTCCAGGTAAAGAATTGGAGAGAAAGTATGCAGGGAGACAGAGCAGCATGAACAAAGAGATTTGGAGAGAGGAAAGTTCTAGAACTGCAAGAATTGAAGCATGACTGCAGCTGAGAGCTGAAGAATAGAGGAAGGGCATGAGATGAGGCTGTTGAGGTAGGCAAAGTGAGTCTGATCATTCAGGACTTTGTACTCCAGGCTCAGAAGTTTGGACTTGGTTGAGTAAGCAATGGGGGGTCAGGAAAAGGAGAAAATAGAGGCAGAGAATTCTCTCTTTTACTATCTGTTCTGAAAAATGTCCACCAAGTTTTCACTGGAAAATTACTGAGTAATTAAATGAATAATAAAAAAACTTTGTTTTTAAAAAGTAGGTCTTATATAGAACCTATGGGCATATCAAAACAATGCCATATTTGAGGTCAGCCAAGATGTGTTCCATTATAGAATGGTGCTAGGGGCCAAGCCAGGTTCTGACACCACTGGAAATAAGCCTGGGTGCCTGCATGGGATGGCATGGGGATGGGGGAGAACAGGACCAGCTCTGCTGGCTCATGAGACAGACAGCACTGTCTCCAGGCCTTGCTTTCATACTGCTTTCCCTCAAAATGCCTTTTCTAGTCTAGTCAGCATATTACTTTTAAAAATCTTTGTAGAGATGCCATTTTTGGAGAGTGTGCATAGGGACAGGACTCAGAACTTGATCCCCATGCTCCACTCCCACCCACACCCCTGCCCAAAGGTCAGAATGAAGTTGTAGAAACAGGCATGGATGTAGTTGCTAAAGGGAAATTATAATCTGGAGGGTAAAGATGCCCAAGATGAATAAGAATGTCTCTTGTTGATTAAATACTCTGTGCCAGGCTTTGTACTAGGACTTTAAAATATATCATCACATTTAATCCTATATAATTTGAGGAGATAGGCATTATTTTTCCTCTTTTTTTTTCAGATGAGAAAACCAAGGCTTAAAGATATATTTTCATTTCCCAAGGAGGTGCAGTTGGAGATTGTAAAAATTAGGATTTGAACTTGGGAATGCTTAACCATAAAGCTGACTCTACAAAATCACCTGAATCAACAGCAAAAGTAGGTTGTAGTTCAGGTAGGTAGCTGGCAAAGGATGAGTTCAATGTGTTGGAGTAGGGAGGTAGTCCAGGCAAAGTGGTTGAGAATCTGGGAGTAGCCATCCATGTGGCTCCAGGAAGACAGATAGTGAAGAGAGAGTCCGTACCAGGGAGGTAAGCCAGCCAGTAAGCAGGGCCCCAGTTAGAATATCTCAGTCAGAATGGTCAGAAGAGACACTACAGAGATAAGTGTTCAGAGATAAGCAGGTTAAACAGGATAGAGGCACAGGGAAGTGGACTGGGGCAAAAATCTGTTTATTTGAATATGGCACTAGGTAGAGATGAGCCTCAGGAACAAGGTAGACATCAAATTTTCAAGACTGGTCAAATGGTCAGGGGCCATTGGAGCTCCTAAAGAGTCCCCCTGACTACCCTATGTGCTGACAGTGGACTCATTATTCTTAAGGCTGGCCCCCTCCTCAGAAAGTGAGCTAAGGAAGCCTCATAATGGCACCCAAGACAGAACTCCAAGGCTCCTAAACAATACATGTATCTTAATTGACCACTGGGTGTAAGCCCCAAGAGGCCAGGAACCAGTTTTCTTCCAATCACAAAAGCAAAGCAAACTGAGACCTTGGAGAAGGCCTGGCACACAGCTGGAGCTCAGTACATCTCAGGTAAATAAATGCCTGAGTGTGGGGGTGCCTGTTTTTCCAATTAAGCTTCATTTTGCAATCAAATCTAGCTTTTTATCCCCTTCCCTACCTGGCTTCCAGTCTCTACAAACTTTAGAGTGCTTAAGAGTCACTTTGGGGGCTATTTTAAAATGCAAATTATCAGGACCCCCTTCAGTAGATCTGAGGTTGGGGGCTGAGTAATGTTTTTTCTTTTCTTTTCTTTTTTCTTTTTGAAATGGAGTCTCGCTCTGTCTCCCAGGCTGGAGTGCAGTGGCGCAACCTCGGCTCACTGCAAACTCTGCTTCCTGGGTTCACACCATTCTCCTGCCTCAGCCTCCCAAGTAGCTGGGACTACAGGTGCG
This sequence comes from Hylobates moloch, assembly GCF_009828535.3. NCBI lineage: Eukaryota > Metazoa > Chordata > Mammalia > Primates > Hylobatidae > Hylobates > Hylobates moloch. Next base: position 58,384,480 of record NW_026652294.1, read on the forward strand.
CACACCCACGCCCAGCTAATTTTTTGTGTTTTTAGTAGAGACGGGGTTTCACCATGTTAGCCAGGATGGTCTAGATCTCCTGACCTCGTGATCCGCCCACCTCGGCCTCCCAAAGTGCTGGGATTATAGGCGTGAGCCACGATGCCTGGCCTCTTTTTTCTTTTTTTAAAATTTATTTATATTAACAAATAATATTGTATATATTTATTGTGTACAATATGATGTTTTGAAATATGGATGCATTGTGGAATGTCCTAATCAAGCTAATTAACATATGCATTACCTCCCATACTTTTTGTGTGGTGAGAACACTTAGTAATTTTTAAGAATATGATACACAGTAAACTATAGTCATCATGTTGCATAATAGATCTCTTGAACTTATTCCTGCTCTCTAAATACAATTTTGTATCCTTTGACCAATATCTCCCCAACATCCCTCCCTGCTCAACCCAGAAAACCACCATTCTACTCTCTGCTTGCGTAAGTTCAGCTTTTTTAGATTTCATATATAAGTGAGATCGTGGAGCATTTGTTTGTCCGTGCCTGACTTATTTCACTTAGCATAATGTCCTCCAGATATATCCATGTTGTTGCAAATGACAAGATTTCCTTCTCTTTTAAGGTTGGATAGTATTTTATGTGTATATATGCCACATTTTTTCAATCCATTCATCTGTGATGGACACTAGGTTGATTCCATGTCTTAACTGTCATGAATAACACTGTAGTGAACATGAGAGTGCAGTTATCTGTTTGACATACTGATTTCATTTCCTTTGGATATATACTCAGCAGTGAGATTGCTGGATCACATATGGTAGTTCTATTTTTGATTTTTTGAGGAACCTCCATACTGTTTTCCATATGGCTGTACTAGTTTACATTCCCGTCAGCCTATGCAAGGGCTTCCTTTCCTTCACAACCTCACCAGCACTTGTTATCTTTTGTGTTTTTTTTGTTTTGTTTTGTTTTATTTTTGTTTGTTTGTTTGAGATGGAGTCTCGCTCTGTTGCCAGGGTGGAGTGCAGTGGCGTGATCTCAGCTCACTGTGACCTCCACCTCCTGAGTTCAAGTGATTCTTCTGCCTCAGCCTCCCAAGTAGCTGGGATTACAGGGGCCCACCACCACACCAGCTAATTTTTGTAATTTTAGTAGAGACAGGGTTTCACCGTGTTGGCCAGGATGGTCTCGATTCTCTTGACCTTGTGGTCTGCCCGCCTCAGCCTCCAAAAGTGCTGGGATTAACAGGCGTGAGCCACTGCACCCAGCCTATCTTTTGTTTTTTTGACAATAGTCATTCAAACAGGTATGAGGTAATATCTCATTGTAGTTTTAATTTCCATTTCCCTGATAATTAATATGGCTGAGCATTTTTTCATGAATCTGTTGGCCATTTGTATCTCTCCTTTTGAGAACTGTCTATTCAGGTTCTTTGTCCGTTTTTAAATTGGGTTATTTGTTTTCTTATCATTGAGTAGTTTGAGTTCCTTACGTATTTTGCATATTAACCCCTTATCAGATGTATGGTTTGCAAATATTTTCTCCCATTCTGTAATTTTATTTCTCCCAATCACTCTGTTGATTGTTTTCTTCACCATGTAGAAGTTTTTGAGTTTGATGGGGCTGAGTACTTTCTAATTAGCACCAGTGAAATTCTGATGCAGGTGATACAAGGTTTGCATTTTGAAAACCATTGATCTACACTCTTCTGAACCTTATAATCTGGGGCGACTTGACCCTTTCCCTCTCTCCCTCTAGGCCTACCTCTAGCTCTCAAGATCAGTCCTGACCATAGATATGTCTTGAGTCTATGCTTTCATCCCCCAAATGATTCGATCCTCTGAGGCCTCTTCCATCCTCTGCTCATCTAAAAGTTACCCATTCTTCAAGGCCCAGAGCAAGTGCATATCCTGCATGAACCTGTTCTTGCTAACGTTAGCTCTGAGGTTGGGCAACTCTACAAGTTGCTAAAAGTATTCCCTAAAAAGAAGCTTCTGTTGTCAAGTATGTTTAGGAAATAATTGTCATTCAAAGTTAAGCAGGTTCCTTTTCTGCTGTCTTCTCAGAGCCTCCACCATGCTAGTAAACAATATAGTTTAGTTGCCAGTAGGCAGCTCTCCAAAGAAACATGGCTGTGTTTCTGTAGAAAGCAGTTTTGAGGACATCCTGCTTCACTCTGCACTCATCACAACTTCTCTGATCTTCTTTCTTATATTTATGATCCATAATACAAAATAGGACACCTACTTATATTATGGTTAATCTTCTCTTTCTAGCTGTGCCAAACACTCTCTGAGGTCAGGAATCAACTATTATACTTAGTTCTCCCCACACCTATCTTTGGAATGATTACACAATCAGAGCTCACTAAATGCTCCCGTGAAGACAGAATTCCTTTTCCCAAGTCCAGCTATGAGCCACTAAGGTAGATCTAGATTTTAGGTTCAGTTCAAAACTGTGGTCTCCCCAGGGGGTGTTTCTTCTAAGAGACTTTTTAAAACATGAGAGTTAAAAAAAATCCTGCCTTATCTTTTTGCAGAGAGGACTGAACTATTAAACTCTTACAAATCAACTTTAAAAGGAATAGTTGCCTCTTAAAGGAATCTTAGAACATTCAGACAAGTAAAAAGATTGTGGCCCAATATATACCTATTGTTACCATTTTGGTTCTTATCATGAAGTTTTATTTTCTACCTTTATACTTATACATGAATGTGAATTCATTTCTTTTCTACCATGCTTCTTTTTTTTTTTTTAATCATACTTTAAGTTCTGGGGTACATGTGTACAACCTGCAGGTTTGTTACATAGGTATACATGTGCCTGTTGGTTTACTGCACCCATCAACTTGTCATTTACATTAGGTATTTCTCCTAATGCTATCTCTCCGCCAGCACCCCCGCCTCTGACAGGCCCTGGTGTGTGATGATCCCCTCCCTGTGTCCATGTGTTCTCATTGTTCAGCTCCCACTTATGGGTGATAACATTCAGGGTTTGGTTTCCTGTCCTTGTGATAGTTTGCTGAGAATGATGGTTTCCAGCTTCATCCATGTTCCTGCAAAGGACATGAATTCATCATTTTTATGGCTGCATAGTATTCCATGTTATATACGTGCCACATTTTCTTTATCCAGTCTATTATTGATGGACATTTAGGTTGGTTCCAAGTCTTTGCTATTGTGAATAGTACCACAATAAACATATGTGTGCATGTGTCTTTATAGTAGCATGATTTATAATCCTTTGGTTATATGCCCAGTAATGGGATGTCTGGGTCAAATGGTATTTCTAGTTCTAGATCCTTGAGGAATCACTCGAGGAATCACTGTTTTCCACAATGGTTGAACTAATTTACACTCCCACCAACAGTGTAAAAGCGTTCCTATTTAACCACATCCTCTCCAGCATCTGTTGTTTCCTGACTTTTTAATGATTGCCATTCTGACTGCTGTGAGATAGTATCTCATTGTGATTTTGATTTGCATTTCTCTAATGACCAGTGATGATGAGCATTTTTTCATATGTCTGTTGGCTACATAAATGTCTTCTTTTGATAAGTGTCTGTTCATATCCTTTGCCCACTTTTTGATGGGGTTTTTTCTTGTAAATTTGTTTGAGTTCATTGTAGATTCTGGATATTAGCCCTTTGTCAGATGGATAGATTGCAAAATTTTTCTCCCATTCTATAGTTTGCTTGTTAATTCTGCTGATAGTTTGTTTTGCTGTGCAGAAGCTCTTTAGTTTAATTCGATCCCATTTGTCAATTCTGGCTTTTGTTGCCATTGCTTTTGGTGTTTTAGTCATGAAGTCTTTGTCCATGCCTATGTCCTAAGTGGTATTGCCTAGGTTTTCTTCTAGCATTTTTATGGTTTTAGGTCTTACATTTAAGTCTTTAATCCATCTTGAGTCAATTTTTGTATAAGGTGTAAGGAAGGGATCCAGTGTCAGCTTTCTACACATGGTAGCCAATTTTCCCAGCACGATTTATTAAATAGGCAATCCTTTCCCCATTGCTTGTTTTTGTCAGGTTTGTCAAAGATCAGATGGTTGTAGATGTGTGGTGTTATTTATGAGGCCTCTGTTCTGTTCTATTGGTCTATATCCCTGTTTTGGTACCAATACCATGCTGTTTTGGTGACTGTAGCCCTGTAGTATAGTTTGAAGTCATCTACCACACTTTTTTATGTTTCCACCAGAGCAGGGTGACAGTGCTGGTGGACTTTAAAATACATCATCACATTTAGACCTATATGATTTGATGATATAGGCATTATTTTTTCTTTTTTTTTCAGATGAGAAAACTAAGGCTTAGAGAGATATTTTTATTTCCCAAGGACGTATGGCTGGAGATTGTAAGAACTAGGATTTGAACTTGAGACTAGTTAACTATGAAAATATTAGTCAGTATCCCTAACAATCTGGGCTCCAATTTGGTACCTGGAGTTTTCTCTCAAATGCCAAGAATTTTTCTGCATGGGCTATCTCTGAAGACAATTTCTTTTTGACATGAACATGTGCTGAAGGTGGCAGGAGGGGCTCATGACCAAAGAGAGCTGCCAAAGAGGAGCCCTGCTCTCAAGAAGGTGTCAGTGTCAGAAAGGACAGAGCCCACTGTGAGCTTAGTTCAGGGCAAGAAAGAGAAACGGGGAAGAAACAGTTCACTTTTAGTGGCAAGCTGTGCTATTACAAGAAAATTAAGAGAAAGCAAAGCTCTTAACTTCCCATTTGTCTTCTCTTCTGTGTTAAGGAATATTATCTTTAAACTGAAGAGGAGCAAACCTACATGGCTTAGAGGTTTGTGTGTTTCCCTTGATGTAGGAAAAGCACAGGTTAGTTGAGGAGTGAACCAGATAGTGAAACTTACGCCCAAGTCTTTAGGCTCTAATTATTAATGTATCAGGAAACTTAAAAGAATTATAAATGTGATCATTGAACCATGCTGATAATCTCCATGGAATTATTAAGAACGGGAGACATGCCAAAAAGTCCTTGTTTTCAAAAGTAGTAGGAAAGACAAAGGATTTCTGAAACCCCTTGGAAAAATTTTTGGATGAATTTTTAAAAATGGATGGTTTATAAGTACTTGAAAAGTTAAATGGAGATCACTGGAAGTCAACATGAGTTTATTACAAAGATGTGTAACAAACACACCATTTCTTTCTTAAAATAATGAGATTTAAATAAGACATCCATTTATTAAGAGATAATAACCAATATCTACATGATGATTAATATTTATAAAATATGTAACCTCAGCTGATCATAATAGCAAGTCTTGAATCAGGTGTTATTAGTGAATTCGACCCTCACTTTACAAACAAGAAAACTTTTAAAAAAAGAAATCATGGAGGAGTTAAGTAAATTTTTACAATCTTCCTAGTAAATTGTGGAATTTAAAGAGAGATTTTCTAACTCCACAGCCTACACTTGTTTATTATACCACACTCTATCTAGATTTTGTGTATGTTGATTTTAGCCAGGCAATGGCCAAAATCTTTATTGATGTCCTCATGGGACATCTGGAACACAATGGGTGACTGTAAATATACTGTGTTGGTTACTGGTTGAACCAGTATAACCAGTGGATATTGATTTGTGGCTTAATGTCATCTTAGGAAAAATTTTTGGTCATGAATATGCCAAACTCCCTTTTGTGCAGTTCTGTTTAATAATTTTTAGCAATATTTAGAGAGAAATAGAAGCAATATGTTTATCAGGTAATACTAGCACACTCTGCAATTCAAAATGTAACTGTTTTCTTTTTCTATATTTGAATTTAGTTTTGCATTTAACCCTCAGTCTGTCCTAGAGCATATAGTCTATTCTACTCCATTTTGTTCTGCTGGTTTTTTTCTAGTCAATTTAAATGTTATTATCTCAGTCTCAATCTATTCACTTTGGCATAAAGCAGAGTCTTTGAAGACTTCCTCTTCCCTTTCCTTCTTCCTTCCACAGACATCTGTGCACAGAGGGAGGCTTTCAAAAACAACATCGTGGTTCCAGGAGGAGGGCTCCCTAGCTTCAGTGTCCTTGTCCAGTCTCTGCTGGTGATGAAATGGGTCCCATCTGGCCTTTGGGCATGGACCAGCAACTGCTGATGTTTGAATATTTTATCACTGCCTTCAGTCATGATGATCTCATGTTCTGGGCCACCTGTCCATACACCAGGACATTTCATTCCCTTTTTTCTCTGATTGGGGCATGTGGGACTTCTCATTCTCTAGTGTGCTTTGGTCAGGCTATAGGGTATGGTGTGCACTACCTCAGAACCCTTGCCCTGAAGACATCCCATGGTTCTGTACTGAAGGGCAATATGCCTGAGTGGTTGTTTTCCAGACAAGCAAGGCACAGTCCCCTAGGGCCCCAAGAGTCGTCTTCCACTTACTCAAGATTTCTACAATCTTCTCTTCCAGCTGCCCCCGACCTTCAGTTTCTAAATCGAGATATTAGAAAACCTGGTGGGAAATGAGGGGATGGAGGGGGTCACAGTAATTCTCTTTACCTAGCTAGAGGTCTGCCATATGCAAGGGAATTTTTCAAACTCTTTGAAGAAGATTCCCCAAGTGATTGAAGTGTGATTTTGGACACAGGTCTTTCTGAGCCCAAGCTGGTCTTATGGAGTCATAGTAGTATGGTGCTCAGTAAAGGGTAGTTATTCTGAGCATCCTCCTAGGTATGTGGCTTGAGAGTATACCTGCTGACTCACTTGGGTTTTCTTTAAAAATTCTAAATGTATCAATGTGCTAGAGAACCAAGTTGTACTTGACACATCTCCTGGCACTTATATGAAAGAGTCCTAGAAGCACAGGCAGTTTCTCTTTTATGAGACATGTACTAAAAAGGTAGAGGCAGGGGTCAATGCCAGCCAGGCTAGGTGAGCTCTGTTAAGTTTATCCTCTGGGCATAAGTCTATTCCTCCTTATCAGCAGTTTTTCATATTTAGTTTGCTGTTTCACAAAGGATGGCAGCAGAAAAGTGAGTTCCTGAGGGGTGAGGTAGGGGAAGGTGGAGAAAGGAAACCCGCAGCTAGCATTTGTCTCATTAAAATCTGTCAAAGTCAGAGGAACAGAAGGCAGCAAGGAGTTAAAATCAGATGTCAGTAGCTTTCAGAATATGTTGACATGTGGGGGAGCAAACTGTAGTGACAGTGTGCCCTTCAGCTGCCTTGGCTCTCAGCTGGTAATAATAAAGCCCTTTGCACACTGCACTGGGGAGGCAGACAGCAGTCTAGCACCCGAGGACAGGAGGTGCAAAGGACAGTAACAGCTGATAGGTTATAGGACCTTACCATGACTTACTGTCTTTTAAGAAACATTTTCTCTTGCTGAAATTGGATTAGGAAAGCTAGTGTGATTTTGTTTGTAAGTAGTACTGTGAAGATGGGTTCGCTCTGAACAGTTTAGATCATTAACCTTTTTACCTGTACTTGTAAGGCTGAAAATATTTACACTTATATTAAAGGAACAAACTGAACCTTATCAATCCAGACTCTACAGTTAATAGTAGATGCTGTAAATGATAGAGTCGTTTACTTAGAATGGTGAGGTTGAATATTGACTTGAATGAAAGTATTATTGTATAGTATAAAAAAGTAAGGAGGCAGATAGATAGGGGTTCACATCTTGGCTCTCCACTTACTGAGTGGCTCTCCACTTACTCTCCACTTACTCAGCAATCTCTGTAATTTCTCAGTGACTCAGTTTTCCTCATCTTCAAAAGAGAGATGCTTATTTCTTGCTTTCAAAGTTATTGTGAATATTTACATAATAGTGTAAATAGTACAATAGTATACTCTATGTGGTGTAGTCAACACTCAATAAATACTAGTTTTCTTGTCTTGCATGTTTTCTTTATATTTTAGAATCTATTTAATCTGCTTATATTTTAGAATCTATTTATTTAATTTCTTGCTCACCCATAGCTTAAAGGATCAATTAAGGACTTATAGCTACTCCAGGATACACTTTGGTTCCCCAATCTTGCATCTCACTCTATATGTTCCAAACATACCACTCACTTCCTCTCAAGACTTGATCAGATCATCTAATGGGGTCAACACCTCTACCTAAATTCCTACTCCTCAGAAAAAGGGTCATTTGTACTCTTTTGGTGTCTCTGACCTCGGCCTGTAGAGTAGGTATTTTTCTGTTGCAACAAAGAAGACAAAGTAACTGCTGGGGAGAAATAATTTAGAGGAAGGAAAAGGATATTTCTTTCTAGAGAGGGTGGGGCAGGAAAAAAGGCAAAGTAAATATGGTAATAGGTTTGGATTAACATTTTAAAAATCAGAAATCAGGAAATCTGGCCTGGTAAGGCCTTTTTTTACTTTTGAAAGTTTAAATAAAAAGTCATATTACAAATATGAACTTAAATTGACAAACAGATATTTAACAAATGGACTATATCAAGAATAATGATAATAAGTAAAAGTAAAAAACTTTACAGAAATGAGTAAAAATAAATGTCAGCCAATCTAATATTTGCTGTGGAGACCTATAGCCAAAATAACCATGCTAATAATTCAAAACAGACATTTCTGTGAATCAAAGACTAAGAAGAATGCATAGTAAAAACTGTGTTAATAAATATTGCTACTATTAAAACATATAAGGAACAATAGATAGTAAGGAAGTTCTAATTGTCCACGCTTCTCCATCCTCCCCACCCACCTCACACTTTAGATAACTGTTAGAAGTTTGGTGCATATTTCTCAGAATTCTAAAGCTTTTATTCATAAGCATATATTTAATAGGCTTATTTGCAGATTTCTCAACTTGCTTTTTGTATTTAGTATCTTTACATTTCAATACATTTATATTTTCTCAAACTAGCAAGGGAAAAATAGACATGAAAGTCAATGTTTATAAGCAAAGTAGGCCTAAGACCTATAGTCACCAATGTCTAACTTCCTCATTTATATCCCTGGCTGAATTCCTGGAAATACAACTTATGCATCTTCATCAGAGTCTATGGTTGGCACTTCTCATCTGCAAGATAGTACACTGTGTTTCCAGCCATTGCTGTTTCCAGTCCCTTTCAGAGTTTATTTCTAGTGGGGGAGACTATAGGAAGTTATTTTAATGACTACATTTCTGAAAAAGGTTTTTTATTACTCTCCAAAACCTTTATTGACCTCTCTTTTTATACTGGAAATTTCAGGTAGAATATTCTCTGATTGATCTATGAGGCTGTTGATTCTTTTTCTGTGGTTATGATTTACTATCTGATTCATCTAACTGAAATCACAGCCATAATTTTATAAATCATAAATCATTTGACCTTTTCCAGTAAAATGAACTAAATCAGAAGATATTATACTCAGAAATGGCTCAATTGGGACAAATAGAAGAAAAGACTCACTATTTCATTTTTAAGCCTCAAGATCACCTAACAAATCTGAGCTTCATGAAACTGTAGCCTAGAAGCATGACCAAAAACCTGAAAAACCCAGCTTTTAACATGTCCCTCTAAGGTAAGAATGAAAAAGCCCAAGTGCTGTTACAGTTTCACGGAAGCATGCGACTGGTCAGTACCTCTCTATTTCTCACTGAGCAGGTCCTCACTTTATCTTTTTGCCCTTCCAAATCCTCCATGTCCTTCCTAGCTCAGCTCACACCCTCTTCATGATCTCTTCTCTGGCTTTTTCAGACCTTAGTATTTCTGTAACCCATAAAGCTTCTTAAATCTTCAGTCTAATTAATTCATCCCGCCATCCTTCTATCATGCAGTTATTTGTCTAATAACAGATCTTGGAATACAAAGGTAAGTGAATTGATGATTTTCAATCTAAAGGAACTTACAGTTTACTTAGATTATCACTGAAGAGTAATAACACACAGTAAATTCTATCATTATTTCAAAACTGAGAGTCTTCTTTCTCCTAAAATATTAAGGTTTTAATTTTTGTTTGTTCACTTTAAAGAAAGTGTGTGACAGGTTCTTTGTATTCAAGCCACAGAGAGCACTTTGACGGTTCCTAGTGTATCTTGCATTGTATTTAAAGTAATATAATAATTTTCCCACATATATTCCTTTTTTGATTTTTTAAAAACTGTGGTAAAATATATATAGCATAATATTTATCATTTTAACTATTTGTAAGTGTATAATTCAATAGCATTAAGTAATTCATTGTGTTGTATAACTATCACCATTATCTATACCTTAAACTTTTTCTTTTCTTTTCTTAAATTTTTTTTTCCACAGGTTATTGGGGAACAGGTGGTGTTTGACTACATGAATGAGTTCTTTAGTGGTGATTGGTGAGATTTTGGTGAACACATCACCTGAGCAGTGTACACTGCACCCAATTTGTAGTTTTTTATCCCTACCCCTTCTCACCTTTCCCCGAGTCCCCAAGGTCCATTGTGTCATTCTTATGTCTTCGCATCCTCATAGCTTCGCTCCCACTAACGAGTGAGAACATACAATGTTTGGTTTTCCATTCCTGAATTACTTCACTTAGAATAATAGTCTCCAATATCATCCAGGTTGCTGCAAATGTCATTAATTCATTCCTTTTTATGGACTACTGTCCATCATATATATATATATATATATATAAAATTCAGAAACTGATATATATATATCAGTTTCTTTATCCACTCACTGGTTGATGGGCATTTGGGTTTGATTACACGTTTTTGCAATTGTGAATTGTGCTGCTATAAACATGTGTGTGCAAGTATCTTTTTCCTACAATGACTTCTTTTCCTCTGGGTAGATACCTAGTAGTGGGATTGTTAGACCAAATGGTAGTTCTCCCTTTAGTTCTTTAAGGAATTGCCACACTGTTTTCCATAGTGGTTGTACTAGTTTACACTTCCACCAGCAATGTAGAAGTGTTCCCTGTTCACAGCATCCACACCAACATCTATTTTTTTTTATTTTTTGTTTATGGCCATTCTTGCAGGAATAAGGCAGTATTGCATTGTGGTTTTCATTTGCATTTCCTGGATCATTAGTGATATTGAGCATTTTTTCATATGTTTTTTGGCCATTTGTATATCTTCTTTTGGGAAATGTCTATTCATGTCCTTAGCCCACTTTTTGATGGGATTTTTTTTTTTTTTCTTGCTAATTTGTTCAAGTTTGCTGTAGATTCTGGATATTAGTCCTTTGTCAGATGTTTAGATTGTGAAGTTTTTCTTCCACTCTGTGGGTTGTCTGTTTACTCTGCTGACTGTTCCTTTTGCCGTGCAAAAGCCCTTTAGTTTAATTGAGTCCCAGCTATTTATCTTTTTTTTCTTTTAATTGCTTTTGTTTTTCGGTCCTTGGTCATGAAATCCTTGCCTAAGCCAATGTCTAGAAGGATTTTTCCAATGTTATCTTCTAGAATTTTTATAATTTTAGGTCTTAGATTTAAGTCCCTAATCCATCTTGATTGATTTTTGTAGAAGGTGAGAGATGAGGATCTAGTTTCATTCTCCTGCATGTGGCTTGCCAATTATCCAGCACCATTTGTTGAATAGGATGTCCTTTCCTCACTTGATGTATTTGGTTGCTTTGTCAAAGATGAGCTGGCTGTAAGTATTTCGGTTTATTTCTGGGTTCTCTATTCTCTTACATTGGTCTGTGTGCCTACTTTTATACCAGTAACATGCTGTTTTGGTGACTATGGTTTTCTAGTATAGTTTGAAATTACATAATGTGATGCCTCCAGATTTGTTCTTTTTGCTTACTCTTACTTGGGCTTTGTGGGCTCTTTTTTGGTTCCATATGAATTTTAGAATTGTTTTTCTCTAGTTCTGTGAAGAATGATAGTGGTATTTTGATGGGAATTGCATTGAACTTATAGATTGCTTTTGACAGTATGTTCATTTTCACTGTATTGATTCTACCTATGTACGAGCATGGGACATGTTTCCATTTGTTTGTGTGTTCTGTGATTTATTTCAGCAGTGTTTTGTAGTTTTCCTTGTAGAGGTCTTTTACCTCCATGGTTAGGTATATTCCCAAGGTTTTAATTTTTTATTTTTTATTTTTATTTTTTGCAGCTACTGTAAAAGGGGTTGAGTTCTTAATTTGATTCTCAGCTTGGTCACTGTTGGTGTATAGGAGAGCTACTGATTTGTGTACATTAATTTTGTATCTGGAAACTTTACTGAATTATTTTATCAGTTCCAGGAGCTTTTTGGAAATCCCTAAAGGGTTTTCTAGGTATACAATCATATCTTCAACAAACAGTGACAGTTTGACTTCATCTTTGCTAATTTGGATGCCCTTGATTTCTTTCTCTAGTCTGATTGCTCTGGCTAGGACTTCCAGTACTATGTTGAAGAGAAGTGGTGAGAGTGGGCATCTTTGTCTTGTTCCAGTTCTCAGAGGGAATGCCTTCAGCTTTTCCCCGTTCAGTATTATGTTGGCTGTGGGTTTGTCATAGGTGGCTTTTATTAAATTGAGGTATGTCCCTTGTATGCCAGTTTTACTGAGTAAAGGGATGCTGGATTTTGTCAAATGTTTTTTTCTGCATCTATTGAGATGATCATGTAATTTTTGCTTTCAATTCTTTTTATGTGGTATATCACATTTATTGACTTGTTTATGCATCCCTGATATGAAACCCACTTGATCGTGGTGGATTATCTTTTGATATGTTGTTGGATTCAGTTAGCTAGTATTTTGTTAAGGATTTTCGTATCTGTATTCATTATGATATTGGTCTGTAGTTATGTCTTTCTTGGTTTTGGTATTAAAGTGATACAGGCTTCATAGAATGATTTAGGGAGGATTCCCTCTTTCTTGTGAAATAGTGTCAATAGGATTGGTACCAATTCTTCTTCGAATGTCTGGTAGAATTCAGCTGTGAGTCCATCTTGTCCTGGATTTTTTTTGCTGGTAAATTTTTTATTTCATGTCAAACTCACTGCTTGTAATTGGGCTGTTCAGGGTATCTAATTCTTCCTGATTTAAGCTAGGAGGGTTGTATCTTTCCAGAAATTTATCCATCTCCTCTAGGTTTTCAAGTTTATGTGCATAAAGATGTTCATAGTAGCCTTGAATGATCTTTTGTATTTCTGTGGTGTCAGTTGTAATATCTCCAGTTTCATGTCTAATTGAGCTTATTTGGATTTCTCTCTTCTTGGTTACTCTTGCTAATGTTCTATCAATTTTATTTATCTTTTCAAAGAACTAGCTTTTTGTTTTATTTGTCTTTTGTATTGTGTTTGTTTGTTTCAATTTCATTAAATTCTGCTCTGATATTGGTTATTTCCTTTCTTCTGCTGGGTTTGGGTTTGGTTTATTCTTGTTTCTCTAGTTCCTGGTATGACCTAAGATTGTCTGTTGCTCTTTCAGACTTTTTGATGTATGCATTTAGTGCTATGAACTTTCCTGTTAGCACTGCCTTTGCTATATCCCAGAGGTTTTGTCACTATCATTGTTCAGTTTGAAGAATTTTTTAATTTCTGTTTTGATTCCATTGTTGACCCAGTGATCATTCAGGAGCAGATTATTTAATTTCCATGTATTTGCATGGTTTTGAAGGCTCCTTTTGGAGTTCATTTCCAGGTTTATTCCACTGTGGTCTGAGAGAGTGCTTGATATAATTTCAATTTTCTTAAATTTATTGAGGCTTGTGTTGTGGCCTATCATATGGTCTATCTTGGAGGAAGTTCCATGTACTGATGAATAAAAGGTATATTCTGTGATTGTTGGGTAGAATGTTCTGTAAATATTTAAGTCGATTCATTCCAGGGTATAGTTTAAATCCATTTTTTCTTTGTTGACTTTCTGTCTTGATGACTTGTCTAGTGCTGTCAGTGGAGCATTGAAGTCCCCCACTTTTATTGTGTTGCTATCTCATTTCTTAGGTCTAGTAGTAATTGTTTTATACATTTGGGAGCTCCAGTGTTAGGTGCTTATATAGTCAGGATTTTGATATTTTCCTGTTGGATAAGGCCTTTTATCATTATATAATGTCCTTCTTTGTCTTTTTAAACTGCTGTTGCTTTAAAGTTTGTTTTGTCTGATATAAGAATAGCTACTCCCATTCGCTTTTGGTGTTCATTTGCATGGAATGTCTTTTTCCACCCCTTTGCCTTAAGTTTCTGTGAGTCCTTATGTGTTCGGTGAGTCTCTTCAAGGTAGCAGACAGATGGTTGGTGAATTCTTATCCATTCTGCAATTCTGTACCTTTTAAGTGGAGCATTTAGGCCATTTACATTCAACTTTAGTATTTATATGTGAGGTATTATTCTATTCATCATGCTATTTGTTGCCTGTATACCTTGTTTTTTTTTAATTGTATTTTTTATAGGTCCTGTGAGATTTATGCTTTAAAGAGGTTCTGTTCTGATGTGTTTCCAGGATTTGTTTCAAGATTTAGAGATCCTTTTAGCAGTTCTTGTTGTGCTGGCTTGGTAGTAGCAAATTCTCTCAGCATTTGTTTGTCCGAAAAAGAGTGTATCTTTCCTTCATTTATGAAGCTTAGTTTTGCTGGACACAAAATTCTTGGCTGATAATTGTTTCCTTTAAGGAGGCTGAAGATAGGGGCCCAGTCCCTTCTAGTTTGTAGGGTTTCTGCTGAAAAATCTGCTGTTAATCTGATAGGTTTTCCTTTATAGGTTACCTGGTGCTTTTGTCTCACAGCTCTTAAGATTCTTTTCCTCTTCTTAATTTTAGATAACCTGATGACAATGTGCCTAGGCAGTAACCTTTTTGTGCATGAATTTACTGTTTGTTCTTTGAGCTTCTTGTATTTGGATGACTAGGTCTCTAGCAAGGCCAGGGAAGTTTTCCTCTATTATTCCACCAAATATGTTTTACAAACTTTTAGATTTTTCTTCTTCCTCAGGAACACTGATTATTCTTATGAAAGATACAATGAATTTCTCTGAGTTTCTCTTCAAAGATTTAGTCTGCTAACTTCCTTGTCCTTTGTTCTCAAACTCAACTTTCCTGTTCCTCCTTGCCCCTAGTTACTGTAAAACAGCCTGCCCCCTCCCCATCAGCTCTAATCAATAACTCACATCTGTTCCCTTGGTTACCTGCACCCATTTTTCCCCCAAAACTGCACATCTCACACACTTCGCCACTGTACCCCATGTCCCCCTTGCCTTCCACATTTAGAAAAATATTTTCAAGTAGCCAATCAGCTCAGCTCAGATTGTGCATCTGACCCCTGCCCATGGGGGAGGGACACAGAGGTAGGGATTGTGTTAAGGAGATAAAAAAACCCTGGTCTTCTTTGCTCTCTGTGCTCTTGCAATCTTAACTGATGTGAGTGGTACCCTTCTGCAGAAGTAAATTGCCGTGCTGAGACAACTTTTGCCTGAGTGCTGGTTTCACTTTGTGGCACTAATCATTTATTCCTGAAAGTATTTTTATATCCAACACTTAGGTTTTGTTGTTTAACATAATCCCAGACTTCTTGGAGGCTTTGTTCACGTCTTCTTATTCTTTTTTTTTTTTTTTTTTGCCTTTATTGGATTGGGTTAATTCGAAAATCTTGTCTTTGAGCTCTGAAGTTCTTTCGTCTGCCTCTTCAGTTCTATTGCTGAGATTTTCCAGAGTATTTTGCATTTCTATAAGTGTGCCAATTGTCTCCTGAAGTTTTGATTGTTTTTGCTTATGCTGTCTATTTCATTGAATATTTATCCCTTCACTTCTTGTATCACTTTTTTGATTTCTTTAAACTGGGCTTTGCCTTTCTCTGGTGCCTCCTTGTCTAGCTTAATAACTGACCTTCTGAATTCTTTTTCAGGTAAATCAGGGATTTCTTCTTGGTTTGGAACCGTTGCTGGTGACCTAGTGTGATTTTTTGGGGGGCTGTCAAAGAACCTTGTTTTGTCATGTTACCAGAGTTGGTTTTCTGGTTTCTTCTCATTTGGATAGGCTATGTCAGGGAAGGTTTAGGGCTCAAGGCTGTTGTTCAGATTCTTTTGTTTCACGGGGCATTCCCTTGATGTAGTATTCTCCCCCTTTTCCTAGGGATGTGGCTTCCTGGGAGCCAAGCTATAGTGATTGTTATCTCTCTTCTGGATCTGGTCACCCAACAGGTCTACCAGGCTTCAGGCTAACACGGGGGGTTGTCTGCACAAAGTTCTGTAATGTGAACTGTCTGCAGATCTCTCAGCCATGGATTCCACCCCCGCTAGTATTTGAGGTGTCTCCTGGGTCCTGCAGGAGCAATCCACTTCTTTCAGAGAATCTGTGAGTTCTCTTTGCTTTCCTGATTTATTCCTGCAGTAGTCCTGGAGCAAAAGTTCATGACATGAGGCTCCACATGCTGCTCTGTCGCTGCAATCTAGTACTTACTCCTGTCTGTCATGATCCTCTTAAATCTATACTCCAAACTTTTTCATTATCTCAGCATAAACTCTGTACTCATTAAACACTGACTTCCTTCTCAGCCCCTTATTATCTCTAATTCTACTTTCTCTATCTATGAATTTGCCTGTTCTAGTTACTTCATGTCAGTGTGATCTTACAGTGGGTCCTTCTGTGTCTGGCTTGTTTCACTTATACTATATTTTCAATGCCCACCTATTTTGTAATATGTATCAATATGTCATTTCTTTTAATGAGTGAGTAATTTTTCATTGTGTGTATATACCACACTTGGTTTATGCATTCATCTATTGGTGGACATTGGGTCGTTTACCTCTTTGGCTACTGTGAATAGTGCTGGTATGAACATTGGTGAACAAATGCCTGGTTGAATCCCTAGTTTCAATTTTTTTGAGATACACACCTGAGAGTGAAACTGCTGGGTCATGTGGTAGTTCTATAACTTTTTGAGGAATTGCCAAATTGTTCTCCACAGTGGCTGAATCATTTTACATTCCCACCAGCAATACACAAGGGCTTCGATTTCTCTACATTCTTGCCAACACTTGTTATTTTACCTTTTCTTCTTTAGTTTAGCCATCCCAGTAGATATAAAGTGTTATATCATTGCAGTTTTATTTGTATTTCCCTAATAACAAATGATATTAAGCATCTTTTCATGTGCTTATTGGCTATTTATATATCTTTTTTGAAAAATATCTATTCAAGTCCTTTGCCCATTTTGAATTGGATTACTTCCTTGTTTGTTAAGTTGAATGAGTTCTTTATATATTCTAGATATTATTAGCAGATACTTGATTTTTAAATATTTTCTTTCATTCTGTAGGTTATCTTTTTGCTATCTTGATAATCTGATAATTTGATGAAGTTGTATTTATCTATTTTTTATTTTATTACCTGTGATCTTGGTGTCATATCCCATACTTTTTTAAGCTTTTTATTTTGAAATAATTTTAAGCTTAGAGAACAGCTGAAAGAATAATACAGAGACGTCTGATTATACTCTTTATCAGATTGACTAGTTTTTAGTCATTTTGCCACGTTTGTTTAATCTTTTTCTTTCAATCCTCTATAACTATCTATTTAGGTCTGATAGATATACATAAGTATAGATTGGTAGATATGTAGATAGTTATATGCACACATCATATACATATATTTGAATACATTTTTTCTGTACCATTTGAGAGTAGTTTGCATGCATAATGACGCTATGGGACTTCAGTGGTTTGAATCCCTGATCAGTGTCAAACAAGGGAAAGAGTGCCAAGGCTTTCTTTCCAGCTATTGACAGCAAGAGGGAGAGGTGAAGCCTAAAAACTGCCAGCAGTCAAATAAAAAAAAAAAAAAAATAGGGCTGGGCATGGTGGCTCATGCCTGTAATCCCAGATACCTGGGAAGCTGAGGTGGGAGGATTGCTTGAGGCCAAAAGTTTGAGACTGCAGTAAGCTACGATCATGCCACTGCACTCCAGCCTGAGTGAAAGGGTGAGACCCAGTATCTTGTATTATAATTCACCTCTGTTGTTTTACTGATGATTGAAACATTTCTTACACATATTTATTGGCACAACAAGATGTTCCAGTCTCACCTTGTACCTTGCCTGCTTCAGCAGTGGAATCATTTGTCCAAGGAACACTGATCCTTTACTGGGGAATGGTATTTAGAAACCAAGATTTGGGTGCTAGGTGTGCTTATTGCTACTGGTGTGTCATTGCTTCTAGGTCTTTATCTGCCTACCTATATCTATCTATCTATTTGCAAAATCACAGATTCGAACTGCTGCCAATTTCAGCTCAACCCACAGGATTCTTTCTTGCCTCCCCCCATTCCGTATTTGTATGTTCCTTTCTCCACAGTAGGAACTTCAGCTTCCAACAACACAAACACATTTACTCATTTTCTCAATCCTAAAAGACACAAAAAATGTTTCCAGAATTGCTACACAGACATACCATTATAAAAACAAATGTATGAAAGAGTTCAAGGTTTGCTTGCCATTCTTTTTTCCCCTGGATTGAGAATGTATACAGTCAAAGTCTTTTGTTCAAAAGTTAATTAAATGTATCCTTTTATTTTTCCCATTCAGTGTGGTTACAACATTCATTTGAAATACAGTAGAATGGCAGGGCACAGTGGCTCACACCTGTAATACTAACACTTTGGGAGGCTGATGTGTGTAGATTGCTTGGGCCTAGGAGTTCAAAACCAGCCTGGGCAACATGGTGAAACCTTGCCTCTTCAAAAATAAAAAAAAAGAGCTGGGTGTGGTGGTGTGCTCCTGTAGTCCCAGCTACTCAGGAGGCTGAGGTGAAAGGATAGGTTGAGCCCAGGCAGTTAGGCTGCAGTGAGCTATGATCACACCACTGCATTCTAGCCCAGGTAACATAAAATAAATTCAGTTGAGTTTATATGTTTCTGTTTGCTTCAAACAAACGAACACAAATTCCTACTGAAACCTATGCAGAAAAAGTATTGCAGGGCAAAACACCAAAATGTTAACTGCATTGTTTTGGAATATAGGGACTTGAGTAATTTTTGTTTATTTCTTTCTGTCTGCAGTTTCTAAATTTTCTATATAAGCATGTGTTGCTTTTAAATGTTTTAATAAATATTTTTGCTGGGAAAAGAGTAAATATTCAACAGATACTGTGTGATCAGTAGGCTAATTGTTAAGCAGCTCTTTGCAGATTGCTATTGCATAAATTGTGCAACTGTATACCCCAGATTTCATGGGACAGTTCTAAATATGGATATTTTTTTCCATTTGTTTAACTTAGTCTGGTGTATATGGTTACTCTATACCGTTACACCAGTTGTTTGATTTAGTCTGACGTATATGATTACTCTATAAATGAGATACAATAGCAAATTAGGGAAAACATACATGATTCCACCTA
This sequence comes from Hylobates moloch, assembly GCF_009828535.3. Classification (NCBI taxonomy): domain Eukaryota; kingdom Metazoa; phylum Chordata; class Mammalia; order Primates; family Hylobatidae; genus Hylobates; species Hylobates moloch. The sequence goes on from NW_026652294.1 coordinate 58,403,673, forward strand.
TCTAGAAACTTCCATCATGAAAAAGTCCTGTGTGTATACTAAAATAATAATAAAATCAAACTATGTGATGCCTGAGCAGAAAGCAAGCACAAATTGTAAGGTGGCAAATGGGGAAGTCACACTGGGTACTGACAGCCTGGTGTGTTTAGACAGAGAACTCTTCTGGATTCTCTCTGACTTTTACATCCTTCTTTTCTAATTTTTTATTCTTTCAGTTGTTTCCCTACCTTTTTTCAATATGTCTGTGTTATTCTTTTTAGGCTGCTAATATAAAATGCCATGGGAGTAATTAATTATAAACAACAGAATTGTATTTCTCATTGCTTTGGATGGAAAGTCTAGGATCAAGATCCTGGCAAGTTGCAAGTTTGATGTCTGATGACGGCCCTGTTCTTCATAAATGGCACCTTCTATGTGTCCTCACATGGCATAAGGGGTAGAAGGGGCAAATAGGCTAGCTGAAGCCCTTTTATAAAAGCACTAATCTGAATCATGGGGGTGGACCCCTCCTGACCTAATCACCTACTAAAGGCTCCACTTCTTAATACAATAAACTTGGAGGTTACATTGTAACATGTGAATATTGGAGGGACACAAACATTCAGACCTGTGCAACCTCTTATTAAATTTTTATTTTAATCTATTCTTCCTCGTGCAACTTATAATTCATTCTTCATTTATGAGATGGTTTTGTCTTTTTATTCAGTTTCTTTCCTGAGTTCAGGCCATTCTTATTGCATTTCTTCCTGTTTCTTTTCATGTCTATTTTTTAGTTTTTAAATTTTTGATTCTATGTATTAAAAGATACTTCTCTAAATGGTTGCTTAAGAATATTAATTTATTTTGGAGTTTAGTTATGGTTTTCTTCTGCTGTATGGTTTATTGGGAGAGAAGTTTCAACTGAAACTCATGTTTTTGTTTGCTAACTTTCTTCTTATAGGATCTTTGCATAGCACTGGGTTGCTTTTTTAGATTTGATTCATAGATATTTTGTGGACAGGATTTCTAGTTTTAAGGGTGCCCTCTTTCTTGGTATCATGAAGCACAGTTTCTCTAATAGATGATGCTAATGGTGATGGAAACAGGGAGAGGGGTGAGTATATTTTATTTCTCTAATTTCTGTAGGATTAATAATTTTATATTTTTCCTTTTTATTTCTCCTTTTCTCTTCACTGCCACGTCTCCAATACTGTATTTTCTGTATTTGTCTGATTCTGCACCAGAAACAAGGTTTCTTGTGGAAACAGAAAATACAGTTTTTCTGTATTTGTATGTATTTGAGAGTTAGTGGTTGCAACCTCCATTATCTCTCACTTTAAAGTCCCTTTCCTATAGGTGTAGTTGTGAAATATGAAGTCCCAGATATGTGCTCAGTATTTTAGCAATTAATGTTGAATTTTATCTTTCCGAGGGTGGTTATCTTTTTCTGTTTCATCCATGTATTCTGTTCTCTTCCCCTGTTTTTCATGAAGTCTCTCAAAGACAGCGTCTTTCATTCCACTCTCTGAGAATATAGTGCCAATAGAGCTCTGTAGAAATTTTAAAATTAGTGTTATTTCTTGTGGGTAATTTGAAATTCATGGCTTTTTTTTCAGGTGATGCTAAATGTGTGGGTCATATGTGGTTTCTTTATTCCCTCTTATTGATCCTCCAGTTTGTAGGGAGATTTGATTAATGTGGCCATAATTAGCCTTAATGGAAAACACTCCTATGGTTTAACAAATTTACTGTGTTTTGTGTTTCTTCTGTGTCTTCCCCACTTACTTTTCAAAGTTGTGAGTACTTACTAGATGTGCAACAAATGACATAATATACAAATTATAATAAATTGCTTTTTTAAAATTGTTTTTGCCTTGTCTTATTGCTTTGGCTCAAAGTTATTGTGGCTTTAGTAAACGTTCTAGTCTTAGAACAAATAATTTCTCATGCTAACCACTCTTAATTGGAAAACCAATTACAACTTGAGTCTGGTGAACAGAAGTATCTGCTTCCTTTACCTTTGTCTTGGATCTTTGTATTATTGACTTGGAAAAATGTTAATTGATGTGTTGCAGTACTGTAGCAATAATTATCTTTAAATGGAAATAGCTGTTTTATACTTAGTGCAAGAGAGCAGTGCAAAGGTGCAAGACTCTAATACACAGATAAACTCTAGACATTGGTGGAACATTTGGTAGATGAAAAAGCTTATTTAGAATTCAGTATAAACAGGAAAGGCAAAGACAATAGTAGGATGCCACTGTTTAACAAAAGGAAATTAAGTTTGCCTTTTTCTGAATTATTGGAGAGAGTTTAGCAACATATGTGCCTTGGGTGAAGAGTTGATGAATAAAAGATCTGAGAAGGTTTGTGACTTCCAAAATGGCAAGTAATAAAGATGTTGCAAATAGGACCCAGCAGGAAGGTGGGGCTGGCCAATGGACTAGAGAGATGAGGACTACTGAAATGGAGCTGAAAGGAATTATCCTGGGTCATTTCACAGATTCACTGTGTGATATGGTATAAGGTCTTGGGCAGCTGGGAGGTTAAACCCAGAATCAAATGCTTCCCAAGGCCTTGAATATCTGCTCCAGAGAAGGAATGTAGTGTCAAGATTTGTGAGATAAATTTGTTTTGCCTAATTAGGTCATCTAGGAATACTTAGAGTCTATATGTATTTTGCCCAAGTAATGTTTGACATGAATATCATACAATATTTTCTGTTAATTACATTTCTCAACATAACATTGTGGTAAGAGTGCTTGTATTTTATACAATCTCAGGAGTAATGGTGAGGGAGAATATGCCACCCAGCAATATTTCATGAAACTAATTACCTGAGGGAATTCAGAAAAATTTGTGCAGATGGATACACTACACAGGTAGAGTAATAGGCTTTTATAAAAGATGAAGTACCCTAATTACAAATAAATTATTACAGTGCATGAGAATTTTAAATTACTCTCCTTATTTTGTGTTGCATTCAGTTTTTATTGAAAAGCCAAACAAAGCAGCTAGGAATTTGTCATCCGTTTTTAGTTTTACTTTTTAATTACTTTGAAGTCATTCAGGATAGGTGGATTTTGATTTCAAATACTATTCAGAAACAATTTTTATTTACTTAAAATTAAACTATGATGAATACGTATTCACCTTTGGTTTTTAAAATTATGTTGATGGCATCTGAAAGAGTTAATCGAAGCTGCTTCAATTATGCCCTTTATATCCGCGTAACTCCTATTTTGCTTAATTTTCTTTCCATGCCTCAGGACATACAATAGTTATCATTTATTGTGTGATTTTTATAATGTTTATTAAATATTTCTTTCAATTTTTGCAGGAAAACATAAACATTCACCAAAACCACATATTCTTGGCTTCTGTTTTTTGTTGTTATAGTTCCTTTAGTTACATGTGAAACAAACAGAAAAATCCACAAAAATCTAAGAGGCAAAAAATAAATGCTCTCTTCTGTAATTGTAAGATGATCTTGTTCTATAAATTCAGCCAAGAGAGAGTAAAGAGAAAAAATAAAATCAGTCCAATATTAGGAGTCCTTGCTCTCTCTATGTGTATACGTGATGGAGGCGAGGGTAAAGGTGATGGTGCACAGGTGGTATGAGGAATACAGGTACTTTTATTTTAAGCACTATTGGCTAAGAAGGCATGCATTTTAATGTGTTTGAAATATAACATTTATGATGCTCCTTGTTAATTCTCTACATAACAGCTAATTGCCACCCTAGTTTTTTTTTTTTTTTTTTTTTCAGGTGGGCAGAGACCACAGCCTGTGTTGGAAACTAAAAACGCAGCCCTTGCCTTCCTACTTTCCTTGATGGGGATGGCCATTTGACCCAATGGTGACCATTGATACATAAGAAATTTGTTGAAGGAACTTACAGGAAATCTCTTTTTTCCTGATAGCAAGACATTTGAGGAGAATTTCCTTGCCCCTCTGGCCTTACTTGCCCCATTCCCACCAGGGTTGTATGAGCATATGATGCTTGGAATGGCTACAGCCATCTTGGGTTATGCAGAGGGCTGTGACACACAGAGGATGGCAGGGGGAAACACATCCGGAAAGTCTGGATCCCCGAGGTTGTTGAGTTACTGCATCAACCTGGAGATCACTGTACCTCTGGACTTCAATTTTTCAAGTCAGTTTTAATCTTATATTCTATTACGTGGAGCCCAATACATTTTATTAAGCAGGTATCCAATTTTTTTTTTAACCTTAGAAAACACTGAGTTGGCAAAGAATCTGACATGGTTATAGCCACATCTTATGTAATGTTACTTGACTGATATCTATAGAGTCACACGTTTCCTTTTTGGAAGCCTAAGGCCCATGGATTTCTTTATAATTATTGTAATTCCAAAACCCTGTTAAAATACCATCTCCACTGCATCTCTTTCACATCTAGTGAAAACCGTTTAGCCATTTCTAGTTTGCATTTTAACCTTCCACAGATTCTCTCCTCCTTTTTCATCTGTCCCACCAATCAACATGAAGTGCTCCATTGAATCCAGAAGAGTTCTCTGTCTAAACACACCAGGCTGTCAGTACCAGTGTGATTTCCCCATTTGCCACCTTACAATTTGTGCTTGCTTTCTGCTCAGGCATCACATAGTTTGATTTATTATTATTTTAGTATACACACAGGACTTTTTCATGATGGAAGTTTCTAGATAGGTGGAATCATGTATGTTTTCCCTAATTTGCTATTGTATCTCATTTATAGAGTAATCATATACATCAGACTAAATCAAACAACTGGTGTAACAGTATAGAGTAACCATATACACCAGACTAAGTTAAACAAACGGAAAAAAAATCCATATTTAGAACTGTCCCATGAAATCTGGGGTATACAGTTGCACAATTTATGCAATAGCAATCTGCAAAGAGCTGCTTAATAATTAGCCTACTGATCACACAGTATCTGTTGAATATTTACTCTTTTCCCAGCAAAAATATTTATTAAAACATTTAAAAGCAACACATGCTTATATAGAAAATTTAGAAACTGCAGACAGAAAGAAATAAACAAAAATTACTCAAGTCCCTATATTCTAAAACAATGCAGTTAACATTTTGGTGTTTTGCCCTGCAATACTTTTTCTGCATAGGTTTCAGTAGGAATTTGTGTTCGTTTGTTTGAAGCTATTGACCAGACAGAACTGAGACTATAGGAGAAACTGAAGAAGTGTTATATTAGGAAAGCTTCCCTAAAACTCCTCCCGAGCCCATATTAATCATAGAACAATAATTACAACTTTGATTGTTTATTATCTTCAAGATGATGTCCTTTCGTTTTCAAAATACTGTAATTATGAAGTAATATTATTATTTGTATTTTAAAGATGAGGTACCTAGGTCAGAGAAATTAAAGAATTTGCCTGAGGTGAAACACGTGGTAAGTCCTAAAGGTGGAAATGAAGTCCATGTCTGACCTGACTTCAAAGCAGGTGTTCTTTTTTCTCTTATGCTTTTACCCAATTACCAAACATCAGACCCAGCAGGCAGTTGTTTGGTTCCAGTCCTTTTATTTTATAAATGAAGATAGTATCAAGAAGGATGCTTTGGAAATTAGGCCTAGAGTTTGCTCTTTTTGGATTCAGTTTCTCCTACAGTCTCAGTTCTGGTCTGGTCAACAGCTTCAAACCAAAGAACAAAAATTCCTTCTGAACCCTATGCAGAGAAAAATTGTTACAGAGCAAAACATGAACATGTTAACAGCTTCGTTTTGGAATATAGGGACTTGGGTAATTTTTGTTTATTTCTTTTTGTCTGAGGTTTCTAAATTTTCTATATAAGCATGTGTTGCTTTTGAATGTTCTAAGTTAAGCTGTTTGTCAGTCTCTAGCCTCTTTCTGCCTTTCCCCTCTGTACAAACCCCTAATACTAGGCACTGTACAAATTACTCCAAATGATGAAAATCAACAATCACTAACACTCCAAACTCTAAGAGTTTTGAGGCACTCTTTGACAAAAGATAGTGTCTTTCACTTAATGTGCCCATTCTCAGATGCCATCCCTAAAAGCAAGGCCCCATTTTATACCCAATCCAGCTTTCAAATGGAGTGAACATTTCAGAGCAGAGCAAGGAGAGGTTACAGAGTCTAAAGCTGACAGAGGACAGCCAAAATCAGTTTATTGGGGGTGTACTTGCTTTCTTAAGCCTGCATCCTAGTCAAAACTGGACACAGCTGTCCTTTTTCAAGGCTATTTCACTCCCAGACTGATTGTTTGGATTTCAGCTTGTTGTTTAATAGTTCTAGAATTCAAACAGTCACCTTGAGGCAAGAAGGTTAGCACTCCATTAAGATGGATGGGGAAAGTTCACACCTCTCACTTTTACTTTATTTCTTTGCTTTTCTTTCCATTTGCCTGCAAACTCAGCAAAGCTAAAGCACATTTACTACACAGTCTGTTTTTATACCCCCTGGGCTGAAAAGTTGATTTACTAAAGAACTTGGATTTTCCAGGAAAAGGAAAAGTCCGCAGAGAGTTTTAAAGTCTGCAAAATACGTAGGATTATCAGAGGAATATGAAACCTTATGCTAGATCCTTTGGTTCTTAAATCAATCCCCAAAGAGGTTTTAAAGCACTTCATGTGCTTCTTGGATGGTTCTTCTGGACCTTCTTATAAATGCTCTTCATATAATATTTGTTAAGAGGGAGAGCTAAAACCGGCAGCATTTATATGAAACACTAGGCTGGTGTATTTTTGTTCTGTTAGCTTTCACAAATGTTGATGGAAAAGCAATGGAAGGGAGTTAATATTTGCTGAGTGCTTAGCATGTGAAAACCCCGGGCTGGATACCATGGGAGATGGTGAAGAATAATACCTGGTTCAGTCGCTTACCTTTGATGAAGGAAAAACATACAATTTCCACTAATATAAGCCCCAGACTCCAAGAATAGTTGTAATAGAAATTCATGCAACAGGTCCATAGAGAAAGGAATGAGTTCTTTTGATTGGGGCATTTAAAACAACTTATTGGAGGTGAGATTCAAAACCAATTTGGGGAATCTAGTAGGGGAAAGATTAACTGAGTGGGAGAGTTCCTTTAGCAAAAGATGAAAGTAAACCAGAATATGTAGTATTGAGAGCTGAGAGCTACTCTTAGTTATCTATGGTGGGTAAGGCAGAGACTGGTGACATTCCCCACCCTTGCCTCCCGTTTATGAACATACAGAAAGACCACATTCCTCAGTTCCACTTGTGGTTAAATGGGGTCATGTGACTGTTTTCTGGCAAATGGAATGAAGGTAGAGTGATGCATGCCTTTTCTCCTAACTTTCTTGCCTGGCTTGTTTGGCTAGCTGAATGCAGAGGATCTAGCAAAGCCCTCTGAGGAAGCCCTTACAGATGGTGGTCCCATAAAATAAAAGAAGCCAAGATACTGTAACCATGCAACAGAAGGCCATGCACCAAATACCTGATCAGACTGTGAAGGGAACAAGATTGACTGTGTTAAGCCACTGAGATTATTTGCTTTTGTTATGGAAGTCGGCATTATAGTGGGGATGGTAAGGCTGAAAGGGTAGGTTAAAAGATCTATAAAATCCTCCCAAAGCAAGTCGTTCACAAGAATTATGATAATAAAGTAATTTAAATAGTGATAAGCTTTGAATTAATATATGCCAACATTGGGAAGAGGGGAAGGCCCATTCTTTCTGATGTGGACTTCCATGAGTCATTTTCTTGGGGTGGTTTTATGCTGATAACTTAATTAGGGGTTCTAAGTAAAAATGTTAGAAAGTGGGGAGTTTCTTCACTACAGAGGATTCTTGGGCATTTCATAGCTTATGGAAAGCAGAAACAGACTTGGGGCGCTCTGAGGAGATGAGTCTAAAGCTGGCTGGTTTGGGGTGACTTTTATTGCTTTATTTGATTGTAAGAGTAATACACATTCCCTGTAGAAAATTTGGAAAATATAAAAATGTCAATGGAATAAAATAACCATTTGTTTATGTTTTGGTGTGTTTTATTCCATTTCTTCTCTTTGTCTCTGTCTTTCTCTATATATTATATGTAAATATAGGTAAAGATCATATTATATTTAATTTATTTTTCATTATTAAATTTCTTTATAAACTTAATTTTAAATAGTTGTATAACTTTTTCGTTATATGAATATGCCATAATTTTTACTATTTCTCATAAAGCTGAATACAATTATTTCCAGGGATTTTTTGTTATTTTGACAAGAATGAATATCATTATTCACAAATATTTGCCTGGATTCTTGACTATATTTTTAGGCTAGATTCCTAGAAATAGAGTTTGTAGTTAAAGAGTTTGAAAAATTATAAAAGACCTTGGTGGGCATAGGAAATTAGCTTTCTAGAAAGATTCCAGCAGTTTACTTTTCCATCAGCAGAATATGAGACTATCTGTCTTATAACCTATTCAACGCATTTAATGCCTTGAATAGTAGCATTAAAAATTACTGTATATAGTTTTCTTGATAGGTCACAGATTGAAGGACAATAAATCCATGATACATGTGGTAACCTATTTTCAGTTGGCCAAGTGGCTGTCTCTTGCTGATGAAAGAATAAATATTTCGTTTTAAGGAACCACAGGCATCCTCTGATCATAGTCTGTAATAATCCAATTGCATTTAGTACAGGCTGGGTTAACCTGTGAACAAATCACTCCAAAATTTCAGTGGTTTAACACAACAGAATCTTATTTCTTGTTCAAGCTACGTGACCTGCAGGTCAGTTGTGGGTACTTCACCCATTCATAAGTACTATAACCTAGAGAAGGGAATATGATAAATCATGTCTTTACTCTTTAATTTTTCACCTGGAAGGAATACATGTTGTTTCCATTCACATCTCCTATAGTCACATGCCACAGTGACTATAAGGGTGTGGGAAGTGACAATGCTACCATGTTCCTAGGGAAAGAACAGAGAATATTCAGTGGACAGCACTAATGACTATCACCCGTGACTGGCCTTTAACCTTTGAGGAAGGGGCTGTATGCATAGCTAAACTCCTCTGTAGTGACTCCTAAAAGTGTCCCTTGGCAATTTTTTCCTACTGAGTTTCTCAGACATGGGTCAGCAAACTTTGGCCCGTGGGCCAAATGTGGCCTGCTGCCTGTTTTTGTATGGTCTGCTAGCTAAGAGTGTTTTTTACATTTTTAAATAGTTGGAAAAAGTCAAAAGAAAAGTAATATTGTTGACACACGAAAATTATATAAAATTCAAATATATGTCCATAAAATATTTTATTAGAACACAGCCATTCTAACTTGTTTATGTATTACCTGTAACTGATTGCATGATGTAGTAGCGAAACTGAGAAGCCACAATGGAAACTTTATAGTCTGTAGAGTTAAATATTTACCATCGAGCCCATTACAGAAAAAGTTCGCCAATCTCTGATCTTAGACATGACCCCAAGGAAAATTAGGATGATTTCAATATGGCTGCCTGAAAAAAAATCATCCCTATGGAAGTTACTATTTGCTAACTTTATCAAATTCAGGTTAATATATTCAAAACAAAAACAAAAAGTCTCCTCATTGTTGGTGTGCATTATTACAGTGGTTGTGCCTGAGCCATAGATGGAAGAGTGATGAGAACTGAATCCCAACAGCCAAATTGGACTGAGATTAGAGAGGAAAGTCATTAGAATTACCAGGAGTTTGCCTGAATTGGATATTGCAGTTGGAAGCTGGACTAGATGAGTTTCTCACCAGGACTTTTCACCTCCTTGAGGATTTGTTATACAAATCTGCTCAATGTTTCAGAATCAACCTGGATACAAACATAAGCCCTCATTGCCTCCTGTTAAAATACGTCCATTCATACATACATTAAAAAGGAAGGGAAGATTGGCTCTCCAAGTTGAAGAAAAACCCCCGAGTTTTGCCATCTACTTTCCCAGCTTATTGCTGCTGGAAGTATTTCACTTACAACTGTGATTTTTAAAAAATGTTTTGAATTTCTCCTTAGATGTTTCATAGGCATTTAAATAGAATTGGCTTTCTGGGTGACTTACCAGCTGTGCTGTGTGGGGTTTTCAAGGGGTATGTGCTCCATCCACTGTCAAAATATTCCTTGTGTTGAGACTGGGACTTCTAAAGTAACATGTTGGTCCAGGGACAAGTGCTATTTCCCTTTGTTTAGTGTTGAAATAATAATACACCAGTTAGTAATGCTAGGGATGGAATGAGAGACACATCACATGCATATTCCAACTGAGGTCAGAATCTATTCTTTTGAAATGTCAAGAATGACATTCTCTAATCCCCATGTATATAGATTCCATTTATTTGCGCACTTAAATTAACTCCTTTCTAATCCAGCTACCCAGCTGCCAAAGACTTCCCTTGGAAGGCATTTTCTTCTAAAATAGTCATAACTCACATCCAGCTTTGATTGGAGGAATGCCTCCTTTGACTTCATGCCCACAGTCAAAGGTACAGAAGTGTTTTATCTAATTTCAAAGGGTAAGTTTTACCTACTTGGAAACAGACACCTCTAATAGCTCATTGTTCCTTTCCTTTCCTGAGATAGTTTCATGTTGCATCCTCTTTCTTTTTGCACTTAGTCAGTTTTATTTTATAAAAGACTTTTTAATAATTGACCATTCTATGTCATTCAGAGGGAGGTGATTATTATTAAAATTTTGTGTATAGATTTCTAATTATATGATGTATATTTACACATCTCATTAAAAATTAAGTGGCTACCCTTTCCCCTTTCAAATCTATGTAAAAATGCACACTTTGAGGAGTATACTTATCTGGATAGTCAGGCAGAACTGTTGAAATCCAGGTCACCCAGGAAAAGCTAGGATGTATAGTTGTCTTGCCCATATAGTACCCATCTGACTCTAGAACACAGGAGATTCTTTAGGCTGAATATAGAAAGTGATAGTATGTCAATGACAATAATGCATTGTGGAGGTAAAGCATTCTCCTATATATTACCTCATTTAATTTTCCCAGTCCTCCTCTGAGACTGAGCAGGCAAGTGTTATCATCCACATTTCATGAATAAGAAAACTGAAACTCAAAAAGACTGACTGACTTGCATGAGGACGTCAAGCCTTGGAAGAGATTAGGTCTAGTTCTCTTTGCCCCTGGTTAGTTGCACCCTTTTGTGATGCTGTCTCCCCAAGATAGGTAGAGTTGATACTGACCACGGGCCATCCTCTGAAATTTGTGAGTTTCTTTCAGAAGGCAATCCTCAATGTGATCTTCTTTTCTTGTAATAAACATATCTTCTGGAAGTGGAATACTGAAAAAAAATCAGATTAATGTTTGAAACCTATGAGTTGGGGTCTGTTTGATCAAGAATTTACTGCACATCTACATTGGGCACTTGCCAAACTCAGGAATAGCTCTTTTCTCTAGCTTTGGCCCAATTTTTATTTCTTCCAAAATAAGATATGAAACAGAAATTTTCAGACATCAAGACCTTGACATGAAAAACCAATCAAGGCGTAATTATGTTGCCCATTTATTTTTGTCTCAAACCGATATTATACAATATTCACACATTACCACATGGTTTTCATTCCCCTGTGAAATTTTTACCTTCTCTACATGTCTAGCAGACCTGGAGATCCTCACTTTGGAGGTGAGGCAATCTCAAATCTCAGAGGACTAGGCCTCCGATTCAAAGGAGAGAGCTACCCCGGATCTTTTTGTAACCTTTCTCCGGGCAATACTGAATGCCAGGAAAGGTATCCAAACCCAAGTCAATACTTCATTTGTGGTGAGTTCGTGATCAGGCATTTCTCTGTTCTTTAGCAGCAAGGTAAACAGTAAACCAGGACAACTTTTTGACAAGAATTTATCCTTGGAACTTGGAAAACATTGCATGTTCCATGTATTATAGTAAAATAAGCATCTTCCTGGGAAAAGTGTCCAGATCTTGAATTGCCTTACATTAGAATAATATTTGATAACAAAAATTTATTTCTATATAATAAACATTTTATATTCATTGACAATTTCTAGTTTTCCTGCCTATTAAAGTAGTTAATATGGATTTGCAACAATGCAAGCTTTGACCCTTATTCTTTGGTGGGCACCATAACTCAAAAGGAGAGCTGGGGATGGGGTCAGGTAGGGGCAGATAGGTCCTCCTAACTGGTGAGTCCACAACTCTCCCCGTCCCTCCCCATATCACCCAGCCAGATTAACCTTTGCTTGACGACAGAAGCCCCTGCTCTTCAGCAAAACATTTATGTATTCTATCTTACAAATCTATTTTGGATTTCTCAAGAAGAGGTCATTGGGAATGGAAGGGAAAATATAAGCAGAGGCCCAGAGATGGGAGAAGAGGTATAGGAAGATATTGGACTGCAAAGGTATGATGGATCCAGGCCTTGGGTCTTAGGGCCAGCTCATAGGGGGTTGTACGTTATTCTTTAAATAATAGGACACTACCATCACATGCTTTCAAGGAGAGCAAGAGTGGAGACAGTGGAGTCAGCTGAGGGCAGTACTGATGTTGTGGATGAGAGCCTGACCAGTGGAGTTGCAGTGGGAGTGGAGGTGAGAATTGTGAAGAACACTGAGAAATTGACTTGGCAATGGATGCCCACTCTGCCACTCTCCCCCAGCTGTGGGGATGACAAACTGAGATCAAGGGTGTCTCTTGCCTTCTAGGAGCTTATTGATTACCTGCATTTGGAGTTGAAAATACAGAATGGAGGCGAGGTGTTGATCATATTGATGGCAAGGTGTCTTTCAACAGGCCCCACAGGGTGGCTATTCTGTAGGTTTAAAAATCAACTTTACCACTATACTGAGAGGATCCTTATCTCAGGGAGGATTTACAGAAACCCAGTACACAGACTGGCAGAGAGTTTACTGCCTACATTTTCCCCTATACTCAACTTTCTCGAGTTAGATCTTTGGGGAAACCATATTGTATTCATAATGTTGCCTAGTGAGCATAGAATCAGGATCAGAATAAGTTACAGGAATTAGGCAATAATAAATTATCTAGTTATCACCTAAAACTAAAGTTCTCACCTAAGAGAGCTGGTGGCACTTGCTCCCCTCAGAGAGATACTTTGCCAGTGGAACCAAGACACCTGATGTCAGAGACTCAGACTTCCTTTTCTCTCAACACGACTCAGACAGAACCCTACCAACATTTGCCTTCCAGACTCTCTCTGCTTCTGATGCTGATGATCCCTTGCCCCTCCACCTTACATTTTTTCTTTTGATATATTAATAACTCAGGCAAGTCCCAGTTCTCTGGATCACTATTTCTGGGATTCTGTATTATAGAAATAGTAACACAAATCAGTGAAAAGATACATTCACAAGAATGTTAATTGCAGCCTTTTTGTAATACCCCAAATTGGCAATGAGCTATGTGTTCATCAGTTGGGGGATTGGGTAAATAAAAGATGTTATAATTATTTAATGCCATACTATGCAACCATTAGCAAGAATGCATAGAAAAATATGTACTGACTTGACAAGATACACAAAATAAAATGTTTATATAAAATCAAATTATTAAAAACAAATTGTATATCTATATATATAGCAGAATCCCATCTTTGTGAAAAAGAAATACATGTATGTATGGCCGTTTGTATATGACGTATACATATATGCATATACACATATACATATATGTGCTTGTATATCAAATTTAAGCACAGAATAAATCCAGGAAAATAGTACTCTTAAATGTTAACAGTGCTTATCCCTGAGGAAGGGGTAGGATTGTATACGTTGGATGTGACCTGGGACTTTTGCCTGTTCTTGTATATGTGTGTGTGTGTGTGTGTGTGCACGCATGCACACACACACATGCATACATGTGATGGAATCATAGGAGCAATTTACTTTTTTTTTTTTTAAAAGAACTCCTTTCTTTTCTTTCTTTGCCCACCAGTTCCCAAAAGTCTTACATTCTTAGGAAAATCACTATAATTGAGAATAAACTACTATTCACTGTTGAGATTGATGACTACTAAAAAAGAAGTATAAATTGATCCTATGGGCTTCTAGGAAACTGAGAGATTGCTTCCAAAGGCATGGGGGTAAAAGTGGAGAGACAGTGAAGAGATGAAAAAATGTTATATCCCCCATGTTATATCCCCTACTATAAGCCTTACCTTTGGAGACCATAAGGCTTGCTTTCACAGAGCAAGGAGCCCACTTTTAAATAGTCTTTAATATTGCCCCTGCTGAAGTTATCAAAATGCCTATACATTCCAATATTGAGGGCACCTACACTGCATCTCCCTGACTGTCTCTTGAGTTGAAATCTGCCACAGTTATTCCATATGAAATCCTGAATTCCAATTTTTGGTTCACAGAATACATTTTCTCTACTCAGGTCTAACTACAGCACTTTGCCTGTAACAATTACTTGATAAGTAGTTGCTGCTCGGTGGATTATCAGGTGCATTTAAGGAAAATAACATATCTGATGATCATCTTTAAACTCAAAAGTCTATTATCCTGCTTTGGAAGGACAGGATTATTGCCTGAGGCCTCTTCAAGCCATCTAATCAAGAATAGAAAACTATCAGAATGAAATGAACTAGAACCACTGAAGTTTTCTTTTTTTTTTTTTTTAACTAACATTTCCAAAGAGCATTTACAGAGTGTTTTATGAATGAATGCAGAATATAGCATCGAACGAGGCAAACCTTTCTTATGAGGACAGCCGTATAGTTAGATCCAAGCATGTAAGATTAAATGACCCCGATTGACAACCCTTGCCCTCCGTTACAAACAAATGGGACCAGGAATGTGGTCCCCCCACAGTGCACTGGGGAATGCCTGCACCCACTACCCTCTGCCATCCATCTCCTCCTCCTCTGATTTGTGTGTGTTTTTGTTAAACAGTGGATCTTGCTATGCTTTTCAGAAAGCTGACAAGAAGCAAGCTGAAAATTAAAAATGGGTGCCGAGAGGCTTTACGGGAGTCTAAATAAACAGCCCGACAGGAAAGACGTGTGGCAGGCTAAGGTTTCAGGCTAGTGGTCAGAGCGAGTTAACAGACATCCGTATAACAGAAGGCTGTGTTTGTTTTCCCTGTCCCTCCTCTAGCAAATTTATTGGGTTATCTGTCTTATTTTGACACTTGAGTGTTTAAGGTTTCTGTTTTAGGTGTCTAAAGACATAAAAAAATTATTGTACGGTTTACATTCCTGGCAGAAGCTTTGACATATGCTAGCTGAAAAGTTCCTATCTGCCAGTGATTTCACAGAAAAAGCCTCAGAGAGTTGGGTTTTCATAGAGGGTCCAAGAATCCTCTGTGAAAAGCACCAAGAACAAAGGGTTTCTTCTTTTATTTCTGTCCTTATCATCCTACTGTCTAGTGAAGAGTGGCCACCAAGCCATTTGCTTCCCATTGTACTGGAATTTTACCTACCATATAACATATAGGAAGCCTTACCCCTGTCTTGTAGAGGAACAGATTATTTCCATCAGTGGAGCTTGCACTCAACATAGATCGACAAGATACAGTTTGATTTGCTGTGGAGGTCAGGAACGCACGGCAGTGTTGAGTGAATTCTAGATGTTATGATAATGCACCATCAAAATATTAGAGTCATATGGGTATAAATATTGACATTTTGATGATGGATGTACTAAACCATCCACAAGCAATGTTAATATATTTCTTCTTTTCAGAATACCAATTTGGAAATAATTTTACTTATAAATGTATACCTGCCTTGTTTCTCAAAGGTTTTGTGGCTGCAGTAACTAAATATAAGGAGTGGCAGAGAATTTAAATAGCTCTCTGACATAAACCTATTTTCATTCATTCATTCAAATGGCACTCAATAAACACTCATGTATTTAATTGTTAGGAAGCAGAAACACACATGGGAGAAAAGTGTAAAACACAGTCTGTGGCTCCAATGGAAGCTTATTTTCTCTCATTATCTTTTGCAGTAGACAAACTGCCTGGCATAGTCTGGTCGAATTTTCATGACACCAGGTGATCAGCACTAAGTCAAGGCAGGAAAAACAGTCTATTTTTTTCCCTAGGGCAAATAGCTTTGCAGCAGCTGAGGCAATTTGAGCATATTACTTTTTGTTTCTTTGTTCAGTCTTCCTTTTCTTCTGTATCTTTTTCTCCTCTTTTCTCTATGGCCCAAGATTGGGAGTTGGCAGCTTGTAGCTATAATTTCTCTGTCTCACAATGCTCTTGGCAAAGGCTCATCATTCCAGCCACTGGACAAATAGTTTTCTCTTCTTGGGCACTCTCTTTTCCCACCTGCTGCATTTGCATGTCACTTCCACTCACCTCACTATTGGTAAAGGCTGCCATTTTGTGCAAAAAAGCACAGATTTTTAGAATCAGCAGACCTAAATCTGAATGCAGACTCTGTCACTTCATTGGTGGGTGACTCTGAGCCTCAGTTTATAATTGGTAGAAATGTGTATAATCATATCTGTTTCACAGGGTTGTAAAGCTTAATGTGATCATGCATTGAATGGAGCTGGGCATGGTAGCAGGCGTCTGTCATCCCAGCTACTTGGGAGGCTGAGGCAGGAGAATCGCTTGAAACCAGGGGTGGAGGCTGCAGTGAGCTGAGATTGTGCCACTGCACTTCATCCCAGACTGCAGAGTGAGACTCCATGTCAAAAAAATAAAAATAAAAATAAAAATAAAAAAGTAAAAGACATGGAGAAATGAGGCATTTGAGAGAGCCAAAGAAAATAGTTGTGTCTTAGAAACTTTATAGTCCATTGCTTTCCTGTTCATTTCAGACAAATGTAGTGTAAATTAATTTTTTAAAAAACAAGAAAAATATTTAACAGTGACCTCGCAGTCTGGTTTATAATGGATATATATTAATATTATGTCCATGTCTGAAAACAGGCTTTGAGAGGCATACAAAAAAATATGTAACACAAATTTTATTTGCTAGTAGCTTAGGAACAACTTGAGGAGACATTTGTACAGTAAAAAGTCAAATATTAATGAAAATAAGTACTTCATGGGTATTACTAATCAATAATAATAATTATTATTATTTCAGTAGAGTCTCATTCTGTCATCCAGGCTGGAGCACAGTGGTGTAATTTTGGCTCACTGCAACCTCTGCCTCCCAGGTTCCAATGGTTCTCCTGCCTCAGCCTCCCAAGTAGCTGGGATTATAGGCACCTGCCATCACACTGGGCTAATTTTCATGTTTTGAGTAGAGATGGGTTTCGCCATCTTGGCGAGGCTGGTCTTGAACTCCTGAGCTCAAGTGATTCACCTGCCTCGGACTCTCACATGCTGGGATTACAGGCGTGAGCCACCGTGGCTGGCCTTCTTCAAATTATTTTAATCTTATCTTTATAGCGTATTAGGCGCAGAAAGAGAGGTTGGGGTGATGGAAGGGCTTGAGTGAGCATCAGGACGCTACCCTGCAGTAGCATTGTTTCTAGAAAGGGCAGCATCATGATTCAAGTATCAAAGAGATGTCTTAGATAGGGTGTGTGGTGGTGATGTACTAGATCATGAGGCAGGGCTTTCTCAAGTATAATAGAATGATCAGAATATCAGCCAGATTACAGTTAATTAAGGAGATGTTAGGCTGTGACATACAGTCAGCTGGTAGCAGAAGACTGTTCATAATCATTTTAGAAGTGAAATATGAGACCAAGCCAAGACAGTTATAGCTCAAGAGGGATTATTCAGGATAGGAGAATTAGGGGCTTGATAAATTTTAAGGGGAAAACCACAATAATGAGAGGACCACAAATGGTCTTGGAGTAAGGGGGGCTAACTGCAGGATCAAGTCCCTACACAGAGTAGAGAGAAATAAGACAGCGAGCATAGGCAGGGGAAGCTGCTAAGACATGGAAGAGATAGAGGAAAGACAGCTGTATCTCTTACCAGGTGAGCCCCATCAAGTGATGTGTTCATTCTTAATTATACCAGCTGTTCTGTGGCATAGAAATGATGGTCTTCAATTTGTAGACATGGAAACTTGCCCAAGCTTACATAGCCACTACGTGGTGGGCGGATCAGGCATTTGAACCCTGGTTTTGCTGCTCCCAAAGCCATAAAATATAGTGATGATACAGAAATCTGAGGAGGAGGAGAGGAGAGAAGATAAAGGAGCTCATGGTTAGTAGCCTCAGTTTTTCAGGTGGTGAGACAAGGGGATTCATTTGAGTGGTGGTTGAATTGGAGGTGAGGGAAAGCAGGTGAGGGGTAGAGGAAAGAGTTTGGAATTTTCAATTTTGGAAAGGCAGGACTTTCGTTTCTAAGGCAATGGAGACATATTTGCAAGTTAGCAGGAGACTCACACATTATAAATACAATAATCATATAATGTATTGTCCAAACCAGGATCCTTTTGAGAGAAGTGGGAGGTTGTGGGTGGGTAACATCAAGAGCCTGGAGATGGACTATTATCATGGTATGGCTCAGGCTAAGTTTACTACAGTGAACAGCTAATATGGAAGGGAAATTCAGGGGGTGCAGAACAGGAGGTGAGAAATTCTGAGGTCAGGGTTTCAGATGGCTGATTAACTGAGAGCCGGAAATAGGCGGGTCTTATTTTTCTTTTTTGCCTGCTTAAGAACTGCATCCAATAGCTGTAAATACAGTAGTCTGTACTTTCCAGTCTGCCTGAGTCTTTACAAGGAAATAGAAAGTTTACCATCAGAAGATGCCAAACACAACCAACTTCCAGTTGTGCCCAGCTATGGCACACCAATTGCAGAAGGCACCCAAATCTACCATGTCACTTGATCAGTGTGATTTACCTTTCACTTGAGTGCTTTCAATGCTGGCAGAAGCAGAGTTTGAACAAAAATGCATTCCACTCTCTCTGCGTACAGATCTGCCTCCCTCCCCCACAAAAGACAAAAACTCAGGAACACCTGAGTCAGCTTCAGTAGCTGGAAATGTAGCAGTTTAACAGCAAATAAAGGCCTGTCCAGTGGCTGATGAATCAAATTAAATTCTGAACAAACAACTCTCTCGCCACATCTCAGTCAGTTTTAGAATCAATGCAAGTGATTTATGGTTCCTTAGGGTTGTATTCTCTTTTCAATGTGCTGGGATTTCCACACGTAGCTACCATTTACCACTAATGAGCAGCACGCATCAGTCCCCGGGCACCTGGAAGGGAACGCACCACGTAGTCTCATTCAACAGCATGGGCTGTTGCCACGCAAAAGGGGCTCCTTAGCTGGGTCAGGGGCCTGGGCCTTCTGGATAGAAGCTGTTAATGCAAAGTGCTGACAGCCTTCAGTCTTTCCCTCCCAGAAGCGTCAGTGCTTTTTAATTTAATGGTTCTCTGGTGTGTGAGAACCCTTTGGGACAAATTTGTTTCTCCAGTCTTAGTGTGTGGATTCAGACAGGAGGCAGATAGCGGCAGAGGAGAGCATTGGTTCCTGTATTGTTTCCTTTGTTACCGTTTGATAAAAGTGAGTCTTGGGTCTATATTTTTATGGGAACAAAATAATACCGCAGTGCACAGCACAGCATCTTGCACATAGCTTCATAGATATTTGTGGAATAAATGAATAGATGGCAGGCAAAGGCACACATAAAGTGTATATATCTTGAATCAAGTGCTTGGGAATTCTCTGTAGAGTGTGTGCTGGCCCAGGAGGGAGCTAGTCAAAGGGGAGAGAGCCCGGTAAAGCTGCCATTTTTTTAATGCTTTACACTATGCTAGGCCTTGTTCTAACTCTTAATTTCATTCATTGCTCACAATAATCTTTTTAGGTACATACTGCTGCCATCCCCATTTTATGGGTGCAGAAACTGAGGCACAGAGGGACTAAAGCGACTTGCCTGAGGACTCAGGGAGTAAGTGGTAGCCCTGGGATTTTAATGCAGGCAGTCGGCCTCCCGAGGCCCTGCATTTAATCACTACATAATAGACAGTTCTCAGAGGCCTTTTCCATTTGGGTAGTAGAGTTGTTTCCCCAAAGCAGTTAAAAGACTAGCTGTACTTTCAAAATGGCAAAAAAACACAAAGATGTATTTGCAGCCTCTGAGTTCTCAGCTTCCGTAGCAATTAGCAATGTAGAAGTGAATTAATTTACACAATTGGTTTCAGACCAAAGAAAGTGGAGGGTGACCATGAGGCGGGGAGGAGTGGGGGTGAGAACAGATTTCTAAGCTGTTTTTGAGGCAGATTTTATCTTTTTGAAGATGAAGTTGAAATAAGGAAAATAGAAAGGCAGAGACTTTGAATTGGCATCATCAATGAGGCCTTAGCCTGGGAGCGAAATGACTTCCTGGGATTGGAACTTGAGCCTCATCTACTGGGGAGGATTCTTCTTGCTGACACAGACATGTCACCTCCTTCTGCATGAGGTGAGTTAACCTTCTAGCGAAATAGAATAATAAGAACCCTGAAAAAGGTATTTTATAAATGAAACCTTAGTTCCCTGAGAAAATACAGCTCCTACATGAGCAAGGAGATTTAGAATCTTTCCACGAGATCCTGGGATAGAGGAGGAATCGCTTACTCCTAAGATCTTAAGTTCCATACAAGGCTGAAGTAAATGCCCACAAAAATTGACCTCAGAACAAATAGTCTGCAAATAAAATAATAGGCAAAACATTTTGGAATCTGTTTTCAAACCTAACCTAAAATTTCAGGATCCAGATTTCATAAGGAAAAGAGAGTCACCTGTATTGAAATTTGATTTAAAAAGTAGTTTCTAGAAAGTAATAAGTAAGCTCCAGGACCTCCTGGGAAAACAAATCGCTCTTAAAAATTTTAAACTGCATTGTAGAGATTTTTATGAATGAGCAGCATATGGATTAAATTACTCATATCTGAAAAAAATCAAATGACAAAGCACATTTGACAGTTTTATTAAGCCTGCATTATTTGGAAAATAGTCCCTAGATACCTGGGAAATCCTAAATGCAGCCTAGTTTTACCGACCATCTTTGAAAAATCAAATTTAGCTATTCATATCCAAAGGGCTGTCTCCATTAGAGTGTACAGAGGTTAGGATTAAAAAAAAGTTATCTTGGTTTTCTAAGTTCTGAGGGGTTCCAAAGATAGTGGACCTGGGCAATGACCACATGTATAACTTCCTTAACTCTCAGGGCTGTGGACAATGGAATAATGTTCCTTCTCAGCTCCTTTGTCTCAGTTTCCCTCTTTCTTGAATCCTCTTAGTACTCATTTTGGCAGATAGGCTGAAAACTTGACTATTCACTCTGTTCCCTAACTTTTAAACTTAGTTATCATCAATATTGAGTGAGATATGTTTTCTGAAAAATAATTTGTGGTCAATTTATTGCAAACATGATTCCTGTGGCTGTTTTTCATTCAACGTGTGAGGCTATTGGGGGAAACCTCGTTGACTCTGTTTAAAAATATTGTTACTGTTTGTAGCTCTAAAAATAGCCTAAACATTTATTGAGCACTATAGTAAGAGAACGAGTAAAGATACCCAAGGTAAATAAAAAGGTCCTGGATTGATTTTTATTATTAAGCATAGAAAGGAATAGAAGCCATGAGTTCCTGGCCCAGTGGCCCAGGGCTCTTTTACTCTCATATCTAGTTCACAATGTCAACATATCACATGCCAAAATAGAGACACAAGTATTTCCAAGACTATCTTAACATTTTGGACAAAAACTATAAAGATTTGATGTGACCTGAGATGTAAGCCCTCTTTTTCAGTAAGTCACAGTAGCAGAACTTGAACCCAGCTCTTCCAATTTCAACTTCAGTGCTCTCTCTGCCAGAATGTATTCCTTAGACCTGTGAAAATCCTAGACTCCTCCACTGGCATTAAGTATTGAGCAGTGGAGACACATCATATATTTAAGTTTTTAAATTCAACTGTGCAGGTGATTTTTTAAATACCATGAAAATGCCTTAAATTTCATTTGCATAGGTGCCACTTAGTATAGACTTTTATGACTGTATGCATTATTCATTTACACACACATCAAGGAACAGGGTTTTCAACACAAAACATGTATGTTACTCTTTGTGGGTGGCTTATGGGATATTCAACAGTACTTTCAACCATACTTATTATGTGCCTCATATCCAAACTTCAGATGCCAACCTTGTGTGAGATGTGCCTCTATTTAATATAATGTCAATACATCAGAGAGCATTATCTCTCTTAATTAGCATAAACACACCCTTTTTGCTAGTCATACTCAATTTGCCCGTCTCCACTGCTTGCTTTTAATGCGGTGTAAAGTCCTTGTTAGAAGGTTAAAAAGGTGGTATTAAGAGAAAACGTGTTTAGACACATTTTGGGTAAAAATACTGTGCTGTTGGTCACTCTGAGGAAGTCCATCTTCTGCCAAACTAAGACAGCTGAGAAAATAAGTGTTTTAGGGGATGCTCTGTCTCGCTACTTTTCTGAATCATTGCTATTGTTATGTATTCCTTAGAAGCTATGATCAGTTATCATTAATCCTAAGGGAGACCTGTTTTCTGAAAAAATAATTTGTGGTCAATTTATTGCAAACTTTATTATTCCCATGGCTATCTTTCACTCAGTATGGGAGCAAAGTGGTAAATATGTTGGGGCAATTTCAGCATTAAGGCTTCCTTTCTTGTGAGAAAAATTGGTAAATGTGAAAAATGGTTTAAATTAATCTGAAGAACAATTCCAGAGAGTACAATCTACGTGTTAAGTGTGGAATGATTTTTTTGGGTTGCCCTTGGTCACTTATGCCATTTCTTTGCCTTTGCATGTACTTTTCTTTCTTCTGGGCATGCTCCTTCTCAGCTCCTTTGTCTCAGTTTCCCTCTTTCTTGAATCCTCTTAGTACTCATTTTGGCAGATAGGCTGAAAACTTGACTATTCACTCTGTTCCCTAACTTTTAAACTTAGTTATCCTCAATACTGAATGAGATATGTTTTCTAGCTTTATCTAGCTGCTGCTTCGCCTCCTTTAAAACTCAGTTTAAGCCCTATGTTCTCCAGGAAGCACTCTGTAACTAACCAGCCTTATTGAGATGCTTCTCTTCCAGGCTCCTGTGGTGGGGTTTACTTGTTCTATAATAATAGATTTGTCAGTAAATACCAGAAGTAGACCCCTCAAATGCAAAGAGGGGTTGTCATTTCACTCCAAATGCCCAGCCACCAGCCTAGTATCTGGCAGATAGTAGATCTTCAGTAAATGTTTGTTGAGTGGCTAATAAATGAGTGGCTAAGTCATGCTGCTGAATGTCCAACACCAATTTTGAGTGGAAATCAAGAAAAAGCCTTGCTCTTTCTTTATTATGTTTCAAAATGTGTCTTGTCTTTGGAAAAGGAAAAACACATTCTCCAACTCCATGAAATATGTGAATATATTTCAGAGTCTGGAGCTTGAAGTTTCAGCCACAGAAAAGCATTCTCAGAAATTAAAATTAAAAAAAAAATCTAATGATCAATCTCATAAGCAAAACTAGTTCGAGCACATACTTTTTCAGCCTCATTCACATGTTTATAGATTTCTGTGTAGTTGTAACCCCTCTGTGGTTATCACTTAAGGGGAGACAGGATTGTTTATTAAGCATCTTCCATGACTCAGGCACAGTGATAAACTCTACGTATGTTATCGCGGTTAATACTGACAGTGACCTCGTGTGCTAGAATTGTTATCTTCATATTGCAGATAGCACTTAGCTATCTGCAATTACTTACCCCACGATAAGCTAAGTAATAGTCTAATAAGTGGCAGAAACAGGATTGGAACTGACATCTGGCTTTTAATTACTGAGTTAATTAAAAATTAAAATTTAAAATTGTAATTAAAAATTAAGTTTAACTGGAAAACATCATTCTCAGTAAACTATCGCAAGGACAAAAAACCAAACACCGCATGTTCTCACTCATAGGTGGGAATTGAACAATGAGAACTCATGGACACAGGAAGGGGAACATCACATTCCGGGTACTGTTGTGGGGTGGGGGGTGGGGGGGGCGGGGACAGCATTAGGAGATATACCTAATGCTAAATGACGAGCTAATGGGTGCAGGAAATCAACATGGCACATGGATACATATGTAACAAACCTGCACATTGTGCACATGTACCCTAAAACCTAAAGTATAATAAAAAAAAAAAAAGTTTAAAAAATAAAAATCATTTTGTCAGGTCAAATTTCTTGGAATAGATTTATTGGGTTAGAATTGAAATTTCTTTGATTTTAAAGTAATTGTTGCTAAATCAGTTTCCAAAAGGACTGGAATCAATTCAGTCTTCTCCACCAGGCTGCAAATTTCTTGAAGGATTTGAGTCTTATCCCTTCATCTCAGAACCTAGCACAATGCTGGGCACATGGAGGCTTCTAAAAAGATGTCTGCTTAATAAATTATTGAATAAATGTACCCTGCCACCAGCACCATACATTTTCTTTGAAACTCACATAATGTGATGCCTGAGAAATACATAAACCTACAAAAGGCAGATAGATGTTTTTTGTCCCTGAATATAAGAAAAAAGATGACTTTTTGGAAAGCAGATTTGCTTTTCTGGAGAAGTAGTTGATATCTGTACTTTGGCAAGCAACAAAAAGTATACCTTTCCATTTCTGCATAGCAGAATTTAGTGAATCACTTGAATAGATGTGATCTGAATAAATTCTAGACCGTTTAGTGACCCAGGTGTAGTTAGACACACAGTCCAGCAAGCAAAAGTAATTAAAATATAGTTCAGGCTTTATTCGAATTTTTCAAAGAAAACTAATGGGACTCTAATAACACTTTTCAAAATTTTCCTCTTTCTCTTGCCTCCAATTTTCTTACATCTTCAGCTGCTCTCATTCCTACCAATCTCTAAATCCCTATTCTAAAACTATGCAAAATTGTGCTAGGCTCTTTAACCTGAAGGCTCTTTTGGTCTCCTTCTTGGACTCCCAATGGCCTCAACTCTCCTGGAAGTTGCTGCAAGGCCTTCAGACTCCAGTTGCCCTGGCCTCTGTGACTCCAGGTCTCCTTTCCTCCCTTCTCATTGGAAGTAGATTTCTTTTGTTATTGTCGTTTTTGTTTTTTAAGGGAAACCCTCCTTGAAAAGGTTAAAACAAATGACAACAACAAAAATCCTTAACTTTGTTATATATATTTCTTCTTCGATATGTATCTATCTTTGTAATAGGCAGTATTTAGAATCAGTTCATCTACCTGAAGCATTGCTTCTCAAATCATGGTAGACCTTTTGGGTGGCCTCACCAAGCTTTGCCAATTTTTCTATAGGAAGCTTTCTTGAGTATCTTTCTGGCTCTCCATATCCACAGCTTCAGCTCTCATCGATATCATAGTTTTCATCAAGCTATGAATCTATGTGTACATCGTTGTGTTAGTTCCCCAAACTTTGTCCTCCATGGTCTGCTCCTGTTTCCTTTCACTAACACCTCCTTCTCTTCAACTCAGCCACCTCCAGCTTTTTGGAAGTTTCCCCTCTGTCAAAACAGGAAAGATTCAAATAGAATTCACCTTATTAAGTTAAACTGAATTCATCTTCAGATACTTCTCATAGGTACTTGTCTTTTAAAACTTTTTCCGACCCACTTGTGAAATAAAATCTCTTCAATATGTCTTAGGCAGGCTGAGCTTACTGTTCAGTTGTTTGTTTTATTTTCCTGAATTAAACCACTTACCCTGATTCAAATTCAGTTTTATGGCTTTTAAGAGTTGGGTAAGTGATGTTGAGTAACTTTGGCAATGTATACCAATAAAGAGAGAAATAATGAAGTAAATGAAACTTACACTTTTGTGTTTTCAGAAGATAGATTAGAATAATTATCTTAATCTTTCTTGTCATTTTAGACATTTGAAATATCCAGAAAAATTGACAATTTAGAGAAACTGCATATTAGCTTTGTGATTGTAATTTGCGATGCTTAATTATTGTTTGTGATTAATTTGAAAGTGAGAATATAGTTTTGTAAGCAGTGTTGCATATTTAAGAAAACCTGATTTTTTAACGTTTAAAATGTATCCTATTAGGTTTATAAAAATTTTGCTTATATTGTTTGTAAGTTTGCCCTGTCAGATATTTTATGTTTGTGAAAGAATCAGTTATACCAAATTTGAAATGTGTAAATGTGTATCAGTCAAGAGCTTAATCTGAGAAGCAGATCCAGTAGGAGCTGTGTGTGTGTGTGTGTGTGCGTGTATGTGTGTGTATGTGTGTATACACACATGCGCATGCATGCATGTATGATTTATTACAAGGAATTGGCTTTTGGAAAGCAAGGGCTAAGCAAGTCTGAGGTCTGTAAGGCAGGCCATTAGAAGGGAAAATCCTCTGCCCTACTTTTTAGGATTTCCAACTGATTAAGTCAGGCTCACCCAGAATAATCTCTCCCTTACTTAAAGTGAACAGAACAAAGATTCAAATCTCTTCACAGCTGCACTGAGATTGAAATTTGGTTCATTAACTAGGGGACTGCAGCCTAGCCACATTGACAAGTCAAAACACCATCACAAAATGTTTCTGGTATTTTAATTAATTTAATTTTTCAATAGGTTATACCACTTAGTAAGATCTAACCTGCTACATTTATAGTTAAACATACTATAAACTAAAAGAAAAAGCTATATTTTTTGAGATTTTTAAAAACAGAATAACAAAATTTATAAATTGAACCTAAAAACATAAGAAAACCTAAGTTTTAGCATTTATAATTTTAGCAGTTATGATTAACCAAATAGCTTTAAATAATCCTTTCTGTGTATGAAACTTTGCACGGGTGTGAAAACTTGACAGACAGACTGGCAGAGTGGAATTGGGTAATCCAGGGTCCTGAGATCTAGCACGAGAATTAGTGAAAGTGGAATCCACGCCATTGGGGAGTGAGATTTGAGGCCTTTAAAAGATTATTTTTATCAGTGTTTGAGATAATGGTTAAAACACTTCTAATGTGACCCATGTAGTCTAGTCTCCGAACTGTATCATGGCCCCAAAAAACCCCAAAAACTCAAAAAGCAAAAATCCAGCAATCCACAGAAATTTCAAAATAACCTAAAGGTTTTACTTGCATTTCTTGATGCAATGGTGGATCACAGTAACACATTTAAAAGAATTCCTCTTGTCTCTATCATCTAACTCTTTCACGTAGCACATCAGCAACTCTTGCAGCAAACTTTTCTCTAATTCTCGATTCCAGCGGGTGTACTGATTTTTCTTTTCTCCTTTGCTTCTGCAGGGTGAAGCCCAAATAACTGTTCTAACCAAGGAGGACCCTCCTTGGAAGACAGGGAGATCTAAAGACAGGAGTAGGTAGAAGGGACAGACTGTGAAAGTTCAAATGCTAACTGGTTTGGGTTTGCTTCATGAGGGTGCTAATTCAGCATTAGTATCAGAAAAAAATAGCCATATTTACAGTATTAATAGTATAGATAGTAGAAAATTTAAAGTGAGAAAAGAAAAAGCTAAAATGTGTTCAGTTATGTAGCACAACAATTACACTTAATTACATAAACTGTTTACCATTTATGCCTAATTATTCCCAAAGCACAGTCACAATTATGCACCCCATTAGCTACATACATCAGATTAACCTGGCCATAAATTTTATTCTCTTATGACACTAAACCTGTGTGTTCATTCCTTTTAGATTATTGCTGCTTTTGCTCAATGGCCTGCATATGCTGCCTTGTCATCTGCTTATAAATTAAGAAAATTTAGAGGGACCATTGTCTTTGATCTGCCCAGCACATCCCTGAACCTTTCGCAGTCATCTACAGCAGCTCTCCAGCTTTCAGCTTTTCTTCTTTTCCAATTTACTATACCCACAGGAATAAGAATAATCAAAAGCCTCCTATGGCTCACAGCTTTCCCTCATCACATGAAAGCTCCTGAATCTTACTTCTTAGGCCTTTGACTTTTGCTACAACAAAGCTATATTTTCCTTTAAACAGGAAATCTGTGTGGGGCATCTTCCTTTAAGACCTTGGGCCTTTCCTGAGGAAGTTGAAGTGTGAAGGAACTTTGTTTTCCAAGGTATATCTTGACAGGTGTCCTTTTCCCTGCATTCAAATTCTTTGTCTACTTTGGATTCTGTGTCCACTTCATCTGCCTCTTGTCCAGTCCTCATGCTAGTCCTCAAGGATGAACAGTGGGAAACACAGACGGGCCTGGAATCTGGGCACCCTGTCTGGGCTCACGTTGACAGTGGGATTAATAATCTACTGTGAGGGGAGATGATATTGTGGCCTTTGGAGATCCCCTCCCATGGGATATTGACAGGGCTAAGTCTTTGCTCTCCTTGTGTGCACAGGGCACGTATTGCTTCCCTGCAAAGCAAGCCCTGCTTTGAACTGCTGGACCCCCTTTTATAAACAGGAAGTTTCTGGATCTGGGTATTTGTTACGGAGCCCACATTCTTGAAAATAGGAGAAATCTCAGGCTATTGTTCTTCATGATTTTCGTCATTGTGGTTTGTGAATGCTGTCCCTCCAGCCTCCATGCAGGAGATAAGGGCAGGAAAGTCATGCTGGGACAGGTTACTGGGGCTGGGTCTAGGCAGGCTATCCTATGTGATGTCCAAAAAGCAGGAGTGGGCCATGAATGAAAGGCAGACGAAAGGGTAAGGAGTCTTGGATGATTTTTTCCACCTTCACCATTCCCACACAGCTCTGGCCACCATTGCCTTGCATCTGCAATCTAACACAACAGTCTTCTAACTGGTCTCCTACTCCTACTCTGCATCCTACAACACATTCTTCACTTAGCAGCCAGAGTGGTGCTGTTTTTCAAAGAGTAAGCAGATCATGTTTTCCCTTGCCTAAAACTCTGCAATGGCTTCCCTGATAAACTTACAGGCCTTACAGGATCTGATTCATTTCCCATTTCCTACATTTCCCATTAAATCAACAAATTGTCTACCCTTCCTAATGCTGCTTCAGCTACTCTAGCCTTTTTCGAACAACCCAAAGCCTTTCCTGCCTTAGGTTCTTGCTTGTGTGATTTCCTCTGCCTAGAAGACTCTTCCCCTGAGATCCTTCTGAATGCAAGATCTCAGCTCACATGTCACCTCAGAGAGGCCTTCCTTGACCATCCAGGCTGAACTAGATCCCCCTCTCTCCCTATTATTGTCCATCATGCCATCCTATTTTATTTTTTCATAACACCGAGAGCTTGTGAAATTACCTATTTCATTCGTTTATTTCTTGTCTCTTTTCAATGAGCTTTCTTGAGAGTAGATATTTATGTCTTATTCACTGTAGTATCTTCAGTGTCTAAGACAATTATCGCCACATACTTGGAGTTTTGTACATATTTAAGAAATAAGATGTTCCTGGCATACAATTATTAGCTAGTCTTATAATTATACACAGGAGAACTGGGTTGCCATAAAGATGACAAAGGTGTGTGGTTGAGGATTAAGTTTTAGATTCAAAGGGAAAGACTCTCTAAACAGCAGCTTCAGACCAGAAGAAATAGAACTGCAGGCCAAAAACACCTTCTAGGAAATCTTAACCTGTGTGTGTGTGTGTAGTAAATTATACATAACATAAAATTTACCATTAGTTACATTTAGCACATTCCCAGTGCTGTGCAACCACTTCCTCTACCTAGTTCCTGAACATTTCCCTGAACACCAAAGGAAGCCTTTCACTCTTCAAGCAGTGTCTCTTATTCTCCTCCCCATCTCTAATCTTTGACAGTCATTAATCTACTTTCTGTCTCCATGGATTTGCCTATTTTGGATATTTCATATAAATCAATTCATAAAACCTGTGGTCTTTTTTTGTCTGGCTTCTTTTGCTTAGCATCTTTTCAAGGTTCATCTATGTTGCAGCATGTATCAGTGCTTCATTCCTTTTTATGAGTGAATAATATTCAATTATATGGCTATACCACATTTTGTTTATCTGTTCATCAGCTGGTGGTCATTTAGGTTGTTTCCATCTTTTGGCTATTGTAAATAGTGCTATGTAAATATTCATGTACAAGTTTTTGTTTGAACTTCTGTTTTTAATTCTTCGTGTAAATTACTGGTGGAATTGCTGGGTCCTATGGTAATTCTATGTTTAATGTATTGAGGAACCATCAAACAGTTTTCGCCAGCAGCTGCACCATTTTACATTTCCACCAGCAATGTTTGAGGATTCTAATGTCTCCATATTGTCTTCACCAACTCGCTTTTCTGTGTTTTTAAAATTATATCCATTCTAGTGGGTGTGAAATATCTCATTTATAGTTTTGATTTGCACTTCTCTAATAACTAATGACATTGAGCATATTTTCATGAGCTTGCTGACCACTCGTATGGCCATTTCTCTCAGAAGAAATGTCTACTCATGTCCTTTGCCCATTTCAAAAGTGGGTTGATTGGTTTTATTGCTGTTGAGTTATGAGTTCTTTATATATTCTAGATATTAGGCTCTTATGAGAGATATGATTTGAAAATATTTTCTCCATCCTGTGAATTGTCTTTCATTTTCTTTATAGTATCCATTGATGCACAGAAGTTTTTACTTTTGAAGTCCATTTTATATATTTTTAATTTTGTTGCTCCTGCTCTTGGCATCATATGTATGAGTCTTTGCTAAATCCAAAGTCATGAAGATATACCCCTATATTTTCTTCAAAGAGTTTTATGTCTTTTTCACTTAATTTTTGAATTAAACTTGTATGTGGTATGAGGTAAATGTCAAACTTCATTCTTTTGCATGTAAATGTCTGATTGTCCAAGCACCATTTATTGAAGAGATTATTCTTTCCCCATTGAGCGGTCTTAGCACCTTTGTTGGAAATCAATTGACTGTAAATGTAGGATTTGTTTCTGGATTCTTAATTCTACAAAAAATCTTAACTTCACACTACAAATATATTCTGAGATCCTGGGGAAAAAGACCTTTGAAAATTCTGGGCTTTCTTTTGAATGTTGTTCTGATTAATATGGTTTTAACACATTAGAGTAATGCAGCCCAATAGTTATAATTACTCTAGTTTTGAGATCAAAATCTACTGAGATGCTATTAGCATTATTATTAGCAGTAACAGTAATAGGAATTATATATAGTCTCTATTTACATGAATCTTAACATCTTTTAAGACGTAAGATCCAACAATAAATATTAGATTAATGTTTCTCTCAGGGCCTGTGTCTCTCATCTGGCAACATTCGAAGATGGTATCTCTTCCCTCACCAGTCCGTTCAGAATCCTAAAAATTAAATGATGGACAGAGAAGAGAAGAAAAATTAGGTGGACTATAGTATGTGTTTATTTCTAAAACACACAAACCATCTGCCTTTCCTACCCTTTCTTTCACCATAAAGACTTAAGCAGCTGACTTGGACCTGGGGATGTGGGTCCCCCTGAAATCAATTGAAATTACACAATTTCATTTTAAAGTCCAGGAACATGAAGCAAAACCAAAAGGCTTAAGGAATGGAATTAGCATTCCTACATAGTAGAAATGCTACTACATAGTAGGCATTGGTTGATTTTGGGCTGTGTTGCACCCACTTTCCCTTAAAAAAAAAAAGTCTTCATTTTCTTTGGAAGATCAGCTATTTGATTGGGGAAAAAATTCGGTGTTAACAGAGTGACCATCTCTCCTCTAGTTAAGAAACTGCCACAAGACTAAAAATGCTGGTAATTTATTCATGCCTACTGCCTGACATTGGTCTAGTTGCTGCTTCTGTGCCCTCCAGAGCACCATGGTTAGCACTTCTTGCCATGACTGTTCCCTAACCTTCCCGTCTGTCTCTTATCCTTCTCATAAGTGTCCTTGATCTTAAGTTAGAACCCTAACTGGAACAATGACCTAAGTCTTTCCTCAAGTTATCTCATTGAAAATCTCTGCAATATACCTGCACATTAAATGTTTTACAGAGAAGGAAACAGACTCACAGAGAGGTCCCACCCCTGGAAAGAGATGAAACTGGGGTTTAAACCCAGGTCTTATTGAAGACAGTGTCCTTTATTTTTTCCATCTTTGCACCTCCTGAGCTGGGTAAGCTTTTGTGCTTAGAAGTTTTTCTGAAGTTAAAGAATTCTCTCCACTGTTGTTAAAATAACTAAAACATGTAAGTAATTGCCTTAATATAAAAATGATGTTTTCATAAAAGAAAAGGTTAAACTAAAGTTTCCTGGTTTCAAAAAAAAATTAAAATCAATCAGCAAGATGAAGCCCCCTCCCTCTTTCAGAATGTTTGCTGGGGATTCTGCGCAGAGGCTTAGATAATTGAGAGGATTAGAATGAAGGAATGAAGGAGAGAGGAAACATTCCCTCAGGCAGAAAGGGAACCAGAGCATTGGGAAAATGTGTCTGGATACAGCAGAAAATGTGGACAAAGCAAAAATATTTTTAAAGACATGAAGAGAAGAGGGGTTAGGGTGGGGTAAAGAAAAGGGGGAGAAGGCAAGAAAAATCTATAGAAAAAAAGAGATGACGTTTGATCTGGTTTTAATTTATGTCAATTGACAAATCCATGAAAGCTGTTCTAGGCATGGGTATTCCCTCTGTAATATAAGCAACCAAAACCAGTTCAGAATGTATTTTTTTCTCCTCCTCCTAAAAATATGATATACCCTATAGACAGAGGCAACACCAATAAAATTCCCTGCCTCTGGCACTACATTCTCCCCCTCTCCTCCACACATTCTGTTCCTGCCTACAATTCAGGACTGGTATAATTAAGGGAATTAAGGATATGCATGAACTTAAAATATATGTGTGTTTAATTGTACTGTCAAACTGAAAACACAAAGATCGGTGGTGGATGAGCAAAATTCCTCTTCTAAGGTTTTGTTGAAAACTTTTGATCCTTAAAGACTCACTCATTTCCGGCACTTTCCCTAACTTTGGGGTAAGGATGAAAGAAAAATATGTTCAATTGTGTCAACTGTATTCAAATGTATTTTTAAAATTTAATGTGCTGAATTCTAAAAAGAATTTATGGATGATTATGTAGGCATGTATGGTGATGTTTCTACAGAAAATTAACCCTGCTGATTGATTGCCATGGATAAACTAGTGGAAGTAGGAAGCTTAAGGGCAATTAACTGACAGAAGTTTAATATCTAGAAAAAAAAATCTAAAAGTCAGTAAGGCAGTGAATAACCTAGTAGAAAAATTAGTAAAAGGCATGATCAGGTTTTCACAGAAGAACTACGAACATTTTCTTAAATATGTAAATAAATGCTTAAACTACTCAAGATATTTCAAATTGAAACCAAAGAAAGATATGTTTTCACACGTACTAGCTTGGCAAAAATTAAAAATGCAGGCAGAGGACTTTGGGGCAGAGCAAGATTGTAGAATAGAAAACTCCACCGATCATCTCTCCTGCAAGGATACCAATTTGACAACCATCTACACACACACAAAAAACACCTTTGTAAGAATCAAAAACCAGGTGAGCACTCACAGTACCTGGTTTTGACTTCATATCACTGAATAATGCACTGAAGTGGCAGGAAAAACAGTCTTGACTAGCCAGCACCAGCCCTCCCCTCCCAGATCCTCTGGCAGCTGCAGAGTGGTGTGGAGAGCAATTCTGTAGTCTGGAAAGAGGGAGAGCACAGCAATTGTGAATAGTTAAACTCAGTACTGTCCTGCTAGAGCAGAAAGGAAAACCAAACCAAACTCAGCTGACACACACCCATGGAGGGAGCTTTTAAACCAGCCCTAGCCAGAGGGGAACTGCCAGTTTCCACAGTCAGAACTTGTATTTCCACAACCCTCACCACCATGGGCTAGAGTGCTCTGGAGTCCCAAATAAACTTTGAGAGATAGTTTAGGCCACAAGGACTGCAGCTCACAGGTGAGTCCCTAGTGCTGAACTGGGCCCAGTGGACTGAGGGGACACATGACCTACTGAGATACCAGCTGGGGCAGCTAAGGGAGTACTGGCATCACCTTCCCCTGACCCTGTACTGTAAAATTTGTATAGGTGTCTTATAGTCTTATATGTATAGGAAGTTTTAAATCTACACCTGTGTTGAGTGTATTTACTGACTATGAGACTTTTAAAGGTTTAAAAATAAGTGCCTATGTTATATTAACGCAACGTGCAGTTGAGCAGATAAAGGTTCAAATTCTAATTTTGCAATTTCCTACTTTTGTGACCTTAGTCAAGTCACTTTCCTTCTCTAAGCCTTAGTTTCCTCATCTGTAAAATGAATACATGTATCCAGGTCATAATAAGAGTTCTAAAAATTGAGTATTATGATTACTTTTATGTATGTATTATTTATTCTCCTAGATAGTAAGTTCCATGAGGACACAATCATATCTGATTCATTTAAAAAAAGTCTCATAGCACCTTGTACTAATCTTTTTAAAGGAACTCTTATGAACTGGGCATTTTATACTTGTTATTCATTAAAGCCTCATGGCAAGCTTATGCAGTTGGCTTTACCACTTCACTGAGGCTCAGAGAAGTTAAGGTAGTTGCCTGTTAGTGAGCATCTGGATTTGAATCTAGATCTATTGTTTGTCCATGCTCTTTCTACCATAACAAGGTGCTACCTCCAGCTGTGTTCAGCATATGTTTGTTTTATGCATTTGATGGTCTTATCTTCAATAAATGAATCTTCCCTTGGGCTACCCAATATTCTTACCCTCTGTTTTCTCTTCTGAAAGTAATAAGGCCTCTGTTGATTATAGTTACCGACTATAAGCAGATGTGTTGCCAGATTAGTTTAGGCAGAGGGCCACAGACAGAGAGAACTGGGGGCACATTAAACTTTTATGGAGTGAGAGGGTTATGAAAAGTCTAGTGCATAGGGTACCAGGTTTCCACACTGGTCCATAACACGTGAGAAGTGGGTGGGTGAGGGAATGAATGAAACTTAGCATGAAGGCACTAGGTACGTAACAAAGGAAAGAAGAAAGGGGACAGAAAGATGTAGGCAGAAACTGAGTAGCAACATAGCATCTGAAGAAAAGTCATCAAAATGTGGTTGGCTTTGATGGTGGAAACTTGAATTTTTTTTCATTAAATTTCCCTGTATTCAAAATTTTTATAACGAGCAAGCTTTTGTAATGAAAAAGATACCAAGGCTTTTTTCTTCTCCTTCTTTTTTTTTTTTAAAAATAACATGTTTGCCTATTTTCTCTACAGGTTTATGGTACAGAATCAGATTCTTTTTTTTTTTTTTTAAGCTTTTGGGAACCTTGAAAATATTCTAGTATGAAGCCCTTCTCCCTTGCCTACTATAATCAAACACCACATCCTCTTGCCTGTTACGTACATGGCACTTTGCCAAGACAGGATATATTGGGAGGAATCGTATAGTTATGCTCAGGAGATGTATTGAGAAGGAAATTATAGAAGGAGTTACATATGCCAGGTGTCCACCATTGTGTCAAGGATGAATGGAAAGTATTGGAAAGGCTGTTAACTCATTTCAGTGCATTCGCAAAACAACTTTTCATGCTATTCTATGAGGTAAAGATATTCCTGGTATTTTAAGCCTAATAATCAGGAATAGGGAAAAAGCCAAGGTTTTGAACAGTTAGGTATAGTATTTTCAAAATGCTAGTGAGCACTATACTTTGCATTGTCTTCGATATTTGCACTAATAGTTTTTTGTTCTAGCCTCAAGCTCAACTTGAAGATAGTTGGTGCTTACTATTTTTCTTTAATCCAGGAATTATCTAAAACAAGAGAGTGGAAAATTTACCAATGCCATTTTTAGAGAAGGAGAAATAATTAAAGCATTGTTACTTACTAGATGTGTGACGTTAATGATAATTACCACTGTTTATTGTTTATCTTATTTTTCTAGGCACTTTGCTTATATTAGCTCAGTCCACATGACAATCCTATGAGGCAGACATTATTTTTTCTATTGTACAGTTATAGAAAATGTAATTCATAAACGTTCAGTATTTTT
Source organism: Hylobates moloch (assembly GCF_009828535.3). Taxonomy (NCBI): domain Eukaryota; kingdom Metazoa; phylum Chordata; class Mammalia; order Primates; family Hylobatidae; genus Hylobates; species Hylobates moloch. The sequence goes on from NW_026652294.1 coordinate 58,439,420, forward strand.
TCAAAGTCTCATGCATATAAGTACAAATATAAGATTTGAAGCTAGATCTGCCTGATTTTGAGTTTATAATCTTGATTACTGTTCTGTACCTCCTACTTGGACAAGTTATTTAAACTTTCTAAATCTTAGCTTTGTCATTTGAAAAGTAGAGAAAATATTTCTTCCTTCATCATTTTGTTATGAGGAGAAAAATTAATAAACTATGATCTGAATCATGCCCTCCAAAAATTATATGTTGAAATCCTAACCTTCAAGGTGATAGTATTAGGCAATGGGGCCTTTGGGAGGTAATTATATCATGAAGGTAAAGCCTTCATAATTGGGATTTTGCCTTATAAAAGGGACCCCATAGAGCTAGCTTATAGTTTCCATTATGTGAGGACACAGCTAGAAGGTACCATCTATGACCAGACAGGAGGTCTTCACTAGGTACTGAATCTGCCTTGATCTTGAACCTCCTAGCCTCTAGAACTGTGAAAAATAAATTCCTATTATTTATAAGCCATCGAGTCTAGTCTATTATAAGCCACCTAGTCTAGTTATAGCATCCTGAATAGAATGATTCGGAAACAAAGCATCTAGTGGGTGATCAGTAGATGTTGCTGGTCTTTAAGACAAGAGCTGAAATCTCCAGGAATGACATTTATTGACTGGCTCTCAGTAAAAATAGAACTGAAATTTAAGTCCTCATTTTAGATTTTCAAGTTTTATGGAAATTGGTCAAAAAAGAAAACTTGCAACACTAAAAATATGTGCACTTATCCAAAACAAGGGCAAGAAGACAGGATGATTTAATTTCAAGTGATTTCTCTAGGCATCAAAAGAGGGGATAAGTCAAAAATTAAGATGTAGAGGTTTTTTGTTGTTGTTTGTTGTTTGTTTTTTCGAGACAGAGTCTCGCTCTGTCGCCCAGGCTGGAGTGCAATGGCGCAATCTTGACTCACTGCAATCTCTCCTTCCTGGCTTCAAGCAATTCTCCTACCTCAGCTTCAAGTAGCTGAGATTACAGGCACCGACCACCACGCCCGGCTAATTTTTTGTATTTTTAGTAGAGACAGGGTTTCACCGTGTTGGCCAGGCTGGTCTTGAACTCCTGACTTCAAATGATCTGCCCACCTCAGCCTCCCAAAGTGCTGGGATTACAGGCTTGAGCCATGGTGCCCTGCCTAAAAAGTAATGTTTTAAATAAACAACACAAATTCATGACATTGGGATCGAAATGCAATCAACTGCTTTCCCTTGTATGCCTGACTGTCAGCAAGTGTGCAGAACTATCGGATGTATAGGGAGCACTCTGGTCCTCAAAACAAGGGTGGGCTTAATAGACAAGTAATCAGTGCATTTGCACAGGGCCTTATGCCTAGAACGGTTCCATAGTTGGTTAAATGCTCTACTATCACTGTCTTGAAATTCTTGTAACTTGTGAACAAGAGACCCTTATTTTCATTTTGTACTTAATCCAGCAAATTATGTATCCAGTCTTGCTTGGAATGTTTGGTGCCCCCAGCCCATCTCAGTGAAATGCCCTCAGTCCAATGAACACATTCACAGGAGATGCTTTGGAATGCTGCATTAGTAGATTTCTCTTTTCCTTTTGTTTTTGTTAGCAAGCAATCTTCCATTCATTCTTTGAAGTTATGTATTATGCATGCTATGTGTAAAGCTCTAGATGTATAAGGATGAAAGTAATATAGTTAAAAGGGGTCTGGATATTTTTTTAAGAAGGAAAAATAACAGCACCATGTCCAAGATGTATGTGTTGAGGACAATAATATTTGGAATAACTTTTTTAGAGAGAAGTTTTAAATTTCTGCTTAGGAGTGGCTTTGAGTAGGGTCTGGATATCGGTGTTTTCTTAAAACACGGCATGTCTTTCTAATGTGCAATGAGGATTGAGAACCACTGAGTTATAAATTTCCTGGAAAAAGTGGACATTCCTGGTAAGAACTTATAACACATTTCTTCAGAAATCCTCTAGAGCATTTATATGTGATCAAGTTTGTATTCCTGGGTAACTACAGCTTTGCATATAGTAGGTGCTTAGCCAAATTTTGTTGGCAGATGGGAAATCAAATATAACTTTAATCTATTTGTTAAATAACATTATGCACATGATCTGCCCCTAAGCTTTTTGGCCTTTAAAAAAAGTTTTCCAACCCCTGGACAAATATTTGCAAGGTGATATTTTTAAAAATTTCATTTATAATAGCATCAAATAAATCTAACAAAAAATTTATAAGATTGTTACACTGAAAACCACATTATATTTCTAGGGAAAAATAAAGAAGGCCTAGGTAAATGACAGCTATACAACGTTCATGGACTGGAAGACTTCATATTGCTAACATGCCATTTATTTCCAAATTGACCTATAAATGCAATTCAATTTCAGTTGAAATCCCAATAGGCTTTTCTATAGAAATTAGGAGGTGATTCTAAATGCAAAGGATCTAGTATGCCTGAAACAATTTTGAAAAAAAGACTGAGAAAGAACAACAAATTTGGGGAGGAGCCATACTACCTAATTTCAAGACTTATAAAACTTCAGTAATTAAAGCAATGTATATTGGTTAAAGAATAGGCAAATAAATGAAGGAAATAGAGTATAGTTTGCAAATACACCTATATATATATACAATCAATTGATTTGCAATAAAGATGCCAAGGAAATTCAATGAAAGAGGATATTATTTTTCATAAATGGATCTGGGTCAATTGGATAAACAACCTTGATCCCTGTCACCACACAAAACATTAATTTGAAATAAATCTGAAAGTGATCATATGTCTATAAAATCTCCAGAAGCTATGCAACCTTGGGTTAGGCAAAGCTGCTGCTTTTTCTTATTTTTTTTCCCCCAACTTTTATTTTAGGTTCAGAGGGTACATATGCAGATTTGTTACATGGGTAAATGTTACATGGGGTTTGATATACAAATAATTCTATCACCCAGGTAATCAGCATAGTACTCAATATATAGTTTTTCAGTCCTCACCCTTCTCTCAACTTCCACCTTCAAGTAGGCCCTAGTGTCTATTGTTCCCTTCTTTGTGTCCACATGTACTCAATGTTTAGCTCTCACTTATGAGAACAGGTGGTATTTGATTTTCTGTTTCTGCCTTAATTCACTTAGGATAATGGCCTCCAGCTCCAACCATGTTGCTGCAAAGGACATGATCTCATTCTTTTTTATGGCTATGTAGCATGCCATGGTGTACATGTACCACATTTTCTTTATCCAGTCCACCATTTATGGACATCTTGGTTGATTCCATGTCTTTGTTATTGTGAATAGGGGCAAAGTTTCTTAATAGGGCATAGGAAATTTCTAACCATAAAATAAAAATCTGATACACTTACCCAATCAAAGTTTAGATCTATTTTTCAAAACAGTAGAAAACTAAAAGGCAAGCCACAGATGAGAAAAAATATTTGTGTGTGAAGAATGATCAGAGAGATACAATGTTGCTGCTGTTAAAAATCAAGGAAGAGGGTAACAAATGAAGGAAAATGTGGGTGGTTTCTAGAAGCTGGAGTAGTCAAGGGAACAGATTGAAACACAGACCTGCCGATGCTCTTGATCTCAGCCCAGTGAGACTTGTGTCGCACTTCTAACCTACAAAACTGGAAGGCAATAAATTTGTGTTGTTCCGATCCTCTAAGTTTGTCAAAACTGTCACAGCAGCAATATAAAGTTAATACAATTCCTTAGGATTTTCTATGTAAACAATTTTGTTGTCTCTGAATAAACACAGTTTTACTTCTTCCTTTCTAATCTTTATGACTATTCTTTGATTTCCTTATTGCACTGTATAGGAACTCCAGTACAATGCTGAACAGAAAAGATGAGCTCAGACATTCTTGTCTTGTTTCCCATCTTTGGGGAAAGCATTCAGCCTTACACTATTCATTAGGATATTAGCTGTAGGCTTTTTATGGTTGCTCTTTATCTGATTGAGAAAGTTCTCTTCTTTTCTGGGTTTGCTAAGAGTGTTTACCATGGAAGTGTTAAATTTTGTCAAGTGTTTTTTTCCTGCAGGTATTGAGATGATTATGACTTTACCTCCTTTTTTTCTACCAATGTAGAAAACAACTCATGGATTTTTGAATGTTGTACCAACTTTGTATTTTTGGAGTTCCTGTTTTATATATTGATGGATTTGATTTGCTAAACTTTGTTGAGAATATATTTTTACTCAAATTTTATAATTGGCATAAAAAATTACCAAAAAATGTAGTGATTTAAAGCAATATGTGTTACAGTTTCTGTGAGTCAAGAGCTGGCCATAGTCTAATTGGGTCCTAGGCTTAGAGTCTCACAAGGCTACAGTCCAGGTGTTGGCCATGCTATATTCTCATTGGAAGGCTAAACTAGGCAAGGATCTGCTTCCAAGCTTGATTAGGTTATTAGTATAATTATCTTACAGTTGTACAATTGAGGGCCTTAGCTTCTTGCTGGCTGTTGTCTGAAGGCTGCGTTCAGTTCTTGAAGGCTGCGTTCAGTTCTTTAAAACCACTCTCACTTCTTTTCCATGTGGACCTCCCAAAATGGCCACTTCTTCAAAGCCAGCTAAGAAATTTCTCTGGAGTGAGTCTCCTAGCAAGACATAGTCTTAAATAATATGATGAAATCATGAGAGTGACATCTCACCACCTTTGACATATTTTATTGGTTAGAAGTAAGTCACAGTACCCATCTGCACTCAAGGGAGGGGAGAAGATGATATCAGGGCATGAACACAAGGAGGCAAGACTACCCTACACTTGTTTACCACAACATCTATGTTCATGAGAGATATTAGCCTATCATTTTTGGTCTTCTAATGTCTTTATCAGGTTGTGTTATTAGAGTTATGTAGGTCACTTTTGAAAATGATTTTCATTTTCATATGCTTCTTTTCCTCTTTTTTACTTTTAACTGATTTTTCAGAAATAAATACCAGGTTGAAATGTAGATATAAATACCTAAGATTTTGTTGGTAAAACATAGGCTGTAAAATAAAAAATAAAAAAAAACTTAACAGCATCAATCGTTTTTTAAATATAAGAAGTGAATCCACAATGTCCAACAAAACTTGTTGGTTATCTCTCAAGCGTCAGTCAGGGGCCCCTGGAAGCTTTATTCATTTATGTCTTTTTTCATTCGTCTTTCATAATGTTTCTAGTTTCTTGGTAGAATTGCAGCAGAATTAAACTTAAATTGTTCAGAAATGTATAATGAATCTCTTTCGACTTCTATACAATGACTGATCTGGGTTGGTAAATTAACAGCTGATAACAGCAAGGTACATACTGGTAGTGGCAGTTGGGTCTTATTGTGTAGTTCTTGTGCAATAAATAATTAAACAAAGTTTTTTTCTTTTGATTCTCACCAGCTCTATACAGGGGTAGATAAGCTGCCTATGAGCCACAATATGCATATTAAACTCTTGGGTTCAGAAGGTTGACTTACTCTTTATCCTAAGGCAGATTGGGCACTAGACATTCCTTCTATAATGGAGTAATAATTTAATATAAAGATGTGCTGATAGTTAAGCTGAAGGTGGTAAGAATTGAGCCCTAGAGTCAGTCAGACTCTGCTTAAACTATGACACTGCCTCTCACTAGCTTAATAACCTTGGGAGTTGTTTGTAATATTAATAACAACTCTGATGCCCTCTTTCTTCATCTGTAAAATTAGTGGAGTAGTATACTGATTTCAAAGACTTTCGGGAGAATTAAATGAGGTAATTCATGTATAATGCTCAGCATAGGTTTTGACATATGATAAGCCCTTAGTAAACGTTGGCAATTACTATTATTGCTATTGTAAAGGGGAAATAGTATGGACCTTGGAATCAAACAGACCTGGCACCGTTTACTAGGTATATGGCCTTGTACAAGCTGGTTGACTTCTCTGAGTTTCAGTTTCCTCACTTCTAAAGTGACAAACATAATAAGTACTTTGTTAGATTGTCATTTGGCATACTGCCTATTGTGTATAAGGCATTTTTAAAAGCATTTACATTAGACACTTTAAAAAGGTGAATTTTCTTCCTCATCTTTTCTCCAGTACTCTCTTAGCAGGTTTATTACATACAAATGTGGCAGCTGGTTTCTTGTTGTCTTAGTAAAGACATAGCTAGGCTGCTGTTACAAAAGACCATGAAATGAAAACAATGACAGAATTATCTCTTTCAAGTAAGAGGCTAGTATGTAGCCTGATATCAGGGATGCAGTCTCCTTCCATGCTGTTGCTCTGTCCTCCTCCACATTGCAACTTCTGGGACAGGAGAGGAAGGAAGAAAAGAACATACTTCTTTATTTTGAGGAATTTTTCCAGAAGTCACATACCCTCTTTCTGCTAATACCCCACTGGCCAGAACCTAGTTGTCTGACCACACCTGCTTACAAGGGAAGGAGATGTTATCTTTGGCTGGGCATGATGATGGCATGGTAGGTGGGGCTCTCAGTCACTGCCAAAATACATTTCTAGCCTAATCCTGACAGATGAAGGTGAGAGACTGGATTTCCTTCCAAAGTAGTAGAGGTACATTTCCTGGGGGTTGAGTAGAAAGATCACACAATTGTTCAAAAGATGAAAACTAGTATGCTTGCAAGACTGATCTTATGTTTGGTTATTAACAGGGCTTAACCTGACTGTGGCTGCTTTTGTTTCTCATTTCTCTCCTTTATTACAATTGGATGATCTGAGTTACCTATTATCTTCAACTTTCATTAAGCACAGAAACAACTCTTCTTCTGCTCTCCTGCCTCAGAGTCAATGAACTGATCAATAAGTAGTTACTGAGCTTCTAGAATTCATTTCTTTATGCATCCATTCTCTCATTTATACACATTCCATAAGTATGCATTGAATTTTTACTTTGCAGTATGTTCTGGGAATATTAATACATCCTAGACATGATCTCAGGCCTAAAGGAACTCTCATTTAGTAATTGAAAGAGAGAAGCATTGAAAAGATGGCACAGTATGGTAGGTGCTGAGAAAGAATTAAGCACAGGATGCTATGAAAGCCCACTGGAGAACTACGAAGAAGGAAGCTAGCCTCTGAACTGAATCCATTGTTATGATGGATGATGTGATGAATTCAAGAGAAACATAGGACCTGGTCTTGTTTTCTGTGCACCCTCTATCAGAATGCCCAGAGAACAATGAATGCTTTCTTTGAAACCACACCTCATAAAGTGCTTAAGGGTTCTAAGATCTGCAGGCATTCAGAGAAGAGGAAGATCCATAAGGACTGAAGCAGACAGCAAAAGCTTTTGAATAAGTGAAGTGTCAAAGGTCTGGATACATTTAGGGCTGTGAGAATGGCGTTCTGGTGTGAGAGCTGTTTGAACAGAGTCATGGTGCATGCTGGGCTCCTGAATTAGGAAAATGGACTAGAGTCTATTATTAAGTTTCTTTCAAATGGCACATATCTTACTTTTTGGTCTTGAGACAACTTCAGAATAATTCCCAGTAACTTCTGGCCTGTCCTGTGTGGCTTCTCACCAAATACAGTTCATAGAAATGGACAATGGCAGAATTGTGTTTAATGCTGCTTAGGATTTCCATTGTGAGTTGGCAGCCTTAGTATATAATTTTCTCAGATAAAAAAATCTCTTGCCTTGGGATTTTGCCAAAAATTACTTTGCCCCAATTAGATTCTAGTTTGATGCAATCATTGCTTAAAATTGTCTCAAATTGAAACCATCTAATAGCCAATTTTGGAATGAAGAAGATGGGAGAAATTCAACACACTATAGATAGTCCATTTATTGAGTGTGTGATCCAGGAACAGGAGAAAAGCAGAGCTCTCAATGTGTTCTGCCTTGGACACAGAGTGTCAGTGAGTTTCGTAACAGGGTGTTCTTCACCAGCAGATCCTTTTGTTGGCTTAGCACAAATCAAGCCCTCAAAGGAAGCACAATTTGATCATATCTTAAGAAATCAAGTTTGACATGTTCATTGGATACTCTTCTTTCTGTTCATTGTACAGGCATTGTTGGGGCTCAGAAAACAATACCCCAAAGTGTGATGATTTGGCTTGCTGGGTACTTTGAATTAAAGGAAATTGGAGGTGCCTTGGAAACTGCCTCAGAATCAGGGTCTTTCTAAGTTTCCCTTGTTTCTCCCCACAAGCACAGGGAAGAATTCTCTCTGACGTTTCCGTATCTGACTGAGGGTAGTTCTTCCAAAAGAAACACAATTGCCTTCAATCTCCTGCCCGAAATCTCCATTAACCAGGGAAGATTCATCACCAAAGAAGAAACTAAAGTTCTCCCTTTACCAATCTGGGCAGAATTTCATCTATTCTCCTGAGGGATATTGCCTGAGACACTTTATCTGCATGATAACATAACCTTTGTTTGCAGTGCAATTCTGCCCCTCACCTTCCCATAACTTGCTGCCACTTTCCCCAGCCCAGAGGAACTTTGTCCCAGGCTATTGTATGTTCTTTGGGCCCATTAATTTCCCCTAAAATTAATTGATTCTTCCTCAAAAATTTCCCACAACCCCCATTTTCCTCTCCTCTATGAAAAGGGTATTTAAGTTTCAACCTTCTGGACTTTCTTTGAGTTTCGTACTTTGTGTGACTTCTGTGCACTTGCATTTTAATAAATTTGTATGTCTTTTCCCCTGTCAATCTGTCTTTTGTTGGTTTGTTTTATAGAATAAAATTCTCAAGCTTTCAGGGGTAGAAGGAAAGTTTCTTTTGTCCCTACAGCATCTTACAGAGAGGCTGGCCAGAGAGTGTTTTGGAATTGGGCCATATCCTGGTTCCTCATATAGTGACTGAGCACTAGCTCTCTGAATGGAATGTGGAGAAGGGCATGACCCCACTGGTTGGTGCTAAAATGTGTGGAGATTCATAGCACATGGTAGGTACTCATTATATTTATGAATGAATGAATAAATGAATTAATTAACATTATTGGGCCAGAATATCCCCTCCTCCATGACAAGATGGGCTTCTCTTCTTCCAAATATTTATCCTTGGAACTTTTGGGATGGTGTACTGCATTCTTGTTGGGTATTTTCCTTATTTCATTTATAAGAAAATATTAGCAGTAATGTCATGAAGTTCCTTGGCAACAGTTTGTCCTTTCACATCTTGCTTTAGGCTTTACTAGCTGGGACCACAGCAGCCTTTAGCATAGGACTAGGTTAGCTCCACAACTGAAGTGATTACCTGATGAGCACTCTTCCTGATACCCTAGATGTCATAGGGTTTTCCCACATGGTAAAGGGAACATAGGCTCTTCCTGGCCCTGTGTGAGCTGCATGAATTATTTCATCTGTCCCCTTTGCGGTGGTTCTTTCCTTGACTTCAGTTAGTTTCCTCACACAAACGTGCTATTTGAGAGTGGGAATGGGGGTTCCTGTGCAGATCTTTGGACCACTCTTTCTGTCCAGCTCTCTCTTCTCTAACACTGCCATGCAGACTCAATCAACCTCAGCCTCTCAGAACTACCATGCCTGTCTCTTCAAACCAGGAAAACCACTGGCTGCCATCTGGATTCTCTCTTCCTAGGATGTGGTCTGGAATCACTTTCCAGGCAAAAAGTGGGGGCAATCATAGGGCTCACCTCATTTGTTTCCCCTGTCTCAGGGATTGCTATCCCAAGCTGCCTGTTGTTCAATGGCTGAAACTGTTGTTTTATATTTTTTTCTGATTGCTTTAGTTGTTTTATGTGGAAATGTAAATCTGAATGCAGTTACTCCATCTTGATTGAAAGAGGAAGTCAGTGCATAAAAATTTATGTAGAAGACCATTCATCAAAGCATTATAGTTTATGAAGAATAATTCAAAATAGGCAAAAGGCAAGAGTGTATATATGCTGTTTAATATAATGGATACACATATGTATGCGTTTCACAACATGTTCAGAGAAAAAAAAATGACTTGAAAGCAAATATACCAAAATGTTAATAATGCCATATTTTACAAATTTTTATAACCAATATATAATAATTATAGAAATATTAACCAAACTTTTAAACAGTGGACATTTCAGTTAAAAACTAGTGAAGCTAAGTTTCAGCATGTCAAGATATTTATCTGGCAATCTACTTTTAATGAACATAATAATCATCATCATAACAAATATAAATACCTCTCTTTTACTTGCCAAGCACTATTTTATGTGCTTTTTACTATTAATCATTTAATGCTCAACCTGTGAATAGTTTATGCTGTGAATAGTAATAATTCGGTTTCCATTGGGGAAATGGAGGCACAGAGAATTGAAGTCACTTTTCACAGCTGGTAAATGGTGCGGCCAGGATTTGGCTCCAGGGAGTGTGGGCACAGAGTCTATTCTTCATCACCATGCCATGCTGCCTGGCTCCCTAGAACTATGGGGTTTGAAAGAGCTGAAGTGATTTCTTGACCAATACTGGGGGAGAGCCCCAGATGACTTGGCCAAAGATCAGCAAAAAGACATGGAGATACTCCATTGCAAAAGAGGGTTCTATGCCCCGAAACTCTGAGGATGGAGCTCATGGTGGGGTGCTGCCAGGCATGTCACATTAGCCAAACAGCTAATGTAATAGAGCCACAAGTTGAACCCAGAATTATTTGCTTCACTTGAGAACCAGAATTACTTGCTTCACTTGTGTCTTGTGTTTTTCCAGCCCTAACCATGTGTCTCTCACCACATGATTGTTAGTCTGACATTCAGAGATGGGAGACCTAACTTTGTTTTCTTGTACTCTACCAACTAGATAAAGATGGTGGTGGGGCAGGGGAGGTGGGGGGTGGCTGGTGAGGGTAGAAGTCGGCGTGCTGTTCAAGATTGACACACTAAAAATTAGGTGATTCACCTTCAGACAAGCCACCTCTCCGGTCCCCAGGAACCACACTCCCCAGCAAATCTGAGCAGGGAGAAAAAGGGCTGACACAGACCCTGCAGAATGTCCATCTAGGCAGGGCTTCCCGTACACTGACACCCTGGGGTTATTATTGCTTTGAGTATATGAGATCACTCAGAATGGAATGCCTTATTATAGGTTTAAACCCAAGCTATAAATCAAACATTTTTCCTTTAATATGGGGAAGTTTCAGATTATTTTCAGGAACACCTGGTGCAAAGTGAGGTAATCTTATATGGTAAAGAGGATGAATAACTTAAACTGCATTCCCATAAATTTCTTTAACCTGGAAGGAAGGCTTTAAGGCTATCTGCATACATAGCATGTCTGATTTTTCCTTTGAATAATGTGTGAAGTGTTTTAAACAGACCAGCAAATTTACAGGGTTTTAAAGCCTCCTGCAGATTCGGCCTTGCTTTCTGCAGCCAGACAAGTGTCGAAAATTATTGAGGATTGTGTCCTTACTTTGATGAAATGTTCTTTTTTTCTTCAGGGAGAGAGATCTTGTTTACAATTATTTCTTCATTCTGTGTCCCAAACTTCCAGTTTGCAGAGATAGAAAAATCAATATGAATAGCTTAGTGCTAACAAATGAGGCTCCAATTACCAATAATTATATGCAATATGACAAAGATTTTTGTCCAGTTAGCTCTACTTTTTTTCATTTTCTTAATGGTGTTTGGCATAGGTGGACCTAGTTATTATTCAAAACTTTATCTGGAAGCGTGGTTTTCCTCTGCTGTTTCTTCCAAATGTGCACTGATTTTAAAATGAAATTATTTTGAAGATGAGAATCAACAACTCTTTACACAAGATTCTTCAACTTTGCCAAATAAGAACATTTTCATTTTAGATTTTTTTTTAAATCTTTTTGGTTGAAATAAAGAAGGGCTGGAGAAGCATCCCCCAGTGGACAATGGGGACCAGATAATAGTCTCTTAATAAGCCATTAACATTCTGATGCTAGATTTTATTATATCTACTGATGTGTTAAACCAGTGCTTTTCAAACTTTAATGTACACCCCAGTCCTTTGGGGAACTTGTTAAGATGCAGATTCTGTCTCAGTAGGTCTGGGAGGGGCCCAAGAGTCTACATTTCTAACAAGCTCTCAGCTGATGTAGATGCTGCTGCTCCATGAGAAGCAAGGATTAAAGCACTTTTGTATCAGTTAGGGCCTGGTAGAAACAGATGGCATATTCAAATTGGAAATTTGAGAAGAGATTAATAAAGGGCTTATTTATAAATATGCAGACATTGTTTAGAAAAGCAATAAGAGATGGTGCAGTGCCTCTAGGCTAATAACACCTGGAGAGGGCACTAACCCTAGATCTCAAGAGGCAAGGAGAGAGAACAGTTAACACCTGGAGAGGGATGGCTGGACTGACAGCAAAGCCTGGGCATTCAGTAGGGAGATCTGGCTAACCTCCATGACCCTGCAGAAGAAAATGGGTGAGGGATAGGAATATATATCTCTATCACCCTCTTCCTGCCCTCCCACTCCTACCGGTGCCTCCCATTTGCCAAATCCAACCAAAAGCAGTAGGGCAAGGGAACCAGGTTGATGCCATCCACCATAAGTCAGCTTCCCAGGGCTACTAGCAAGATGGAAAAGGGGAAAGTGAAGCTGGAAGGGTGACAGGAAGACATCCAGCAGCACATTTTACTTGAATTCACAAGTGCTTTAAACATATCTACCATAGTTCGTCTTATGATCAAGTATATTTATAAGATGCTATTTTTTAAACATACTACCAAGAAAAAAAATGATGCCAATTAAACCTATGATATGCCATTGATTGTAAAATGGATCCTCATTTGAGAGATGTTAAAATTTGATAAAAACACATTTCAGTCTTAGAATTGGTGAAATATAGCATTGTGTTTTTCGTAAATCTTGTTCAAAACCAGAGGAAGGAAAGATCACTGTGAAACTATAATTTTTCAAATGATTGGATACAAAATGAAATTTCATTGGATCAACGTTTTTTTCCTTCCCTTAAAATAATTTAAAATTTAATTCTAATATCAATAAGAGTCATGACAATTCACCAAAGAGAAGACATAGGAACAATGGGTACTTTTTAGCCACACTTTTACTGACTCTGGGTGGCATGGAAGACTTGCCCTCCTGTAGTTTGGAGACCAAGAAAAGGAAGAGGAGACTGGTAAAACTGTAATATGATTAAAGTACACAGAGCCAGCCTTTGATTGTTATAATCACTTAGGTTAGTGTAAGAGTGGAAAAAAAAAGTGCATTTAGTGAAAGAAGTTGGGCTACTTTGGGTGAGATTTTATTTTGGAGTTGATTTGATTATTTATAGAAGCTTTTAGACTGATGATATCACATATCAACAGATTTTCTTGAATTCCTAACACAATTGGGTCAATTTCAGAGCAAAAGCAAAATTTCCTGCTATAAAATATACTGCATGTCAATTATTTTCTTGCTTTAATATAACATCTAAAAATTCTATAATATGGTGACTTTATGTTTGGGGTTTAAATGGTTTACAAAACCCCACATATCCAGAGGGCTCATTTCTAAAGCCAGTTGAAGCCTTAAATTTCTTCTGCTGTGGGCTCAGATTCTTCATGAAATGAATGGGTAGTACTAGATTTCTTCTAAAATCCCTGCAGTTCAGATTACTTGATGTTGAAATAGAAAGCTTTAACATGTTAAAAAATTAACATAACTCTGTATATATGTAAGAAAAAAGAACACAGTTTCTTTGTATAAAAAGAAGACAATAACTGCATAAACATGAGGAAATCTTTAAAGAAAAATGTTAATGGAAATATCCAGCTAAAATTCCAGAATCAAGTTGAAAAAGCGGCATCCCATATGACTGAAAGAAATTTGATTGGTATTATTTGTGTGCTCTCCTTGTGTATTGGGTTCCTCCAGACCATACCCTTGGGTTTGGTAACTACCTAGGAGGACTCTCAGGACTCAGCATGTAGTTGTATTCACAGCCATGATTTATGACCATGAAGGGATCCAAAGCAAAATCAATAGAGGGAATAGGTATATGGGCAAAGTCCAGAGGAAACCCGGAGCAAGTTTCCTAAAGTTTCCCAGTAGTCACGCAGGATACACTTAATTCCTCCAGAAACAAGTTGTGATAACACATGTGAAATGTCGTCTCCCAAGGGATGTTCATTAGGAACTCAGTACCCAGGATTTTTATTGGGGGCTGGTCACATACGCATTCTCTACTTAGCATATACTAAAGCTTGCGACTTGCAGAAGGGAAGCAAGTGTTCGGCATAAGCCATACTATTTGCAGTTTAGGCACAATGAACCACTCTTGTCAATTAGGGTCGTGGAAACATTCCTGAAATTCAAGTTTCTAGATGCCAGCCAGGGGCTTAGCTTGCAAGCAGGTCCTTCTGAGGGTAGCAGTCCCAGGCTTGCTATGTTAATTTTTTTCTGCATAATCTCGTTCACTAGTCTGCATTAGATTTGAGGTTACATATACAGTCATATATCACTTAAGAATAAATTTTGAGAAATGTGGGACTTTTTGTCATTGTCTGCGAACATCACAGAGTATACGTACCCAAACCCAGATGATAGTATAGCCTATTACACACCTAGGCTGTATGGAATAGTCTGTTGCTCCTGGGCTACAAATCTGTACAACGTGTTACTGTAGTGAATATTGAAGGCAGTTGTAACATAGTGGTAAGCATTTGCATATCTAAACACATCTAAACATGGAAAAGGTACAGTAAAAATATGCATTATCATCTTATGTGACTACTGTCAGTATGTGTGCTCTATTGTTGACTAAAATGTTTTTACATGGCACATGACTATATATTTAAAAAATTATTTTTATTTATATTTTCTTTTTTTTGAAATGTGTTTTTTTTTTTGCAGTGCATTTTAAAAAGTATTATTATACTTTAAGTTCTGGGATACATGTGCAGAATATGCAGGTTTGTTGCAAAGGTATGCATGTACCATGGTGGTTTGCTGCACCCATCAACCCGTCATCTACATTAGGTATTCCTCCTAATGCTGTGTGTCCCCTTGCCCCCCACCCCCTGACAGGCCCCGGTGTGTGATGTTCCCCTCCCTGTGTCTATGTGTTCTCAATGTTCAGCTCCCACTTACGAGTGAGAACATGCAGTGTGTGGTTTTTTGTTCCTGTGTTAATTTGCTGAGAATGATGGTTTCCAACTTCATCCATGTCCCTGCAAAGGACATGATCCCATCCTTTTTTTATGGCTGCATAGTATTCTGTGGTATATATGTGCCACATTTTCTTTATTCATATCTCTCCCTAGATTAGCAGAAAATCTAGTCTCTCTCTTAGGACCCTTTTTACTCCAGAAACCTTAGTTCTCCATGGGCTTACTCAATCCACAGAATATAGGTTTAGGCACCAACTCTTTATAGAAATAGGGAGAACTAGGGACTCTGATCTGGCCATGGGTGAGTACCCAGGGTTTGATCATGTTGTTTTTGTGGCTACCACAGGGTGTTTCATTGTAAACACAAGAGCTTGCACAGAATGATACTGTCTCTGTCCTTTGGTATAAAGGAGGCTCCTAGGAACACTGAAAGAGAGAGATCTTTCTCTCGATTGTTAAGCTCAGACGTATTTGTCCCATGTCACTGTAGGCCTAGGCTCCAGTGTTTGTGAATCTTTATGCAGGCTTTCAATGGTAAGGGCACAGTTTCCATCGGGATCACTTCTTTATACTGGTACTCTCCCTTCCCTTAAGGTAAGTATCTCAGTGGCAGCTCTTGGTATCTTTCTTTTTTCTTTTCCTTAAAAAAAAAAAAAAAACATTTTTTTCAGACCTGAGCTGATACCATTTCAAGTCATCAGCAGTTATAATGTCCTTACTTTCCCAAAGGGAAAGGTCAGGTCTCCATTCCTTTTCCTTCCAGGTAACTCCTTGGCCTCCTTGGTTTGTAAATTTGCCCACCCCAGAGATGTCTGAGTTTAGTCTTCCAAGGGGTATGGGTGGGGCAGCCTTTAGGAAGCCACAAAAGATCTCTCATGCTATTCTACAAGAACAATTAACGTCTATGTATTAATATTTCCTAACTAAGGAGGCTGTTTTAATCAGTCTTCTGAAAACAAAAATCTGCCCCAAGGCAAACAGTTTCCACTAATAGACACTATATAGAAAGTACCAGCACTTTTCGCATGGCAGCTTCTCTCATGTTACTGCACTACAGCAAGGTGCTGAACAAAGGCTCTGAGAGTCACACTTGAATAGTAAGTCCAACTCTCAGCAAAATATTGATGCAGGGGCACTTCTATTCCTCCAGCATCTGCCTTGGCTCTGCCTGCCCAGGGCGTCATTGCCAACCTTCAAGACATATTTACAGAAAAGCAGATGAGAAGTCATTGAGACCTTAAATGAGATTGAAATAAAATTACAGTTTATCTTGCTAGGATTTATATTTAAAACCACATTTCTGATTGTGAAATTCAACACCCCACTTGCTAATGGAATTATCATCATCAGAAAGATGTGAGGGTGAAGGCAGGGTTTCCACAAAAGTCTGGGAATGAGACCATGGTTTCAAGGAAGGTTAGCCTTGCCTACTTGCACAAATTACCACTATGTATTTATACCTGTTGCTAAGTCTGCTTCTGGAGAGACCACAATACCTGTAGGAAGAAAATGTCTATAAGAAATTTGCCTCTTTCCAAGATAAAAGGGGCAGGGGGTCAGGTAGTAGGAGGAAGGAAAAAACAGAACAAAAAACCAGAAGCTATCCTTAAAAAGAGAAAATAATCAGTGTAAAAGGAATTTAAATAAATACTGTGAAATGAAATATTGAGACTGAAAACTTGAATCTGTTGGAGTAAAAATAAATATTATTAACTTTCTTAAGTATCAGTAGTAGCATTGGAATATTCAAAATTTATTAATGAATTACATGATTTAAAGCATTTGTTGAACACTAAGTGGCAGACACTGTGTTAGATACTGGAAACAGAGTAGTGAACTTGATGAGAGCCTTCCATCTTCATGAACTTAATGTCTAATGAGAAGCAGACCTTGTACAAATATCTACACTTATGATGAGAGATGTGCAAAAGAAATGCACCTGGGTTCAGATGTATATAGTTGTGTAGTAAGTGTATCTAACCTAATATGGAATATCTGGGAAGTCTTGCCTGAGAAAGAGATATTTAAGCTGAGAACTAAAAGGTGAGTGGGAGGCCAGGCATAGGGGCTTATGCTTGTAATGCCAGCACTCTGGAAGGCCAAGGTGGGTATATGGCTTGAGCCCAGAAGTTCAAGACCAGCCTGGGAAAAATGACAAAACCCTGTCTCTAAAAAAAAAAAAAAAAAAAAAAAAACCCACAAAAAGTTAGCCAGGTGGTATGCACCTGCCATCCCAGCTACGGCAAAGGGGCTGAGGGGCTGAGGTGGGAAGCTGACCTGAGCCCAGGAGGTCGAGGCTGCCGATTGCACCACTGCACTCCAGCCTGGGTGACAGAATGAGACCCTGTCTAAAAAAGAAAAAAAAAAAAGATGAATAGGAGAAGAAAAGGATATAAACCTCATAAAAAGAGACAGTAATACAAATAGCATGACACAAAAAGTCTTCGTGACATGCTCATGAGTGAGTGGTTATTAAAGGAGACTTATGAAATTTCTATGAGTGGTGGGATTTGGACATATTTCAGTAGAAGGGGGCTGGAGAAAAAAAAATCCTTATTAATATTCTACCATTACCAAGGCCTTATGTATTGCAGCTATTTTCTACAAAATAAAATGGAACAAGTTACAGAATTGAGGTACCTAAGAAGGGCAGTTAAGTCTTGTTAGTCTACTTTGGAGGTAGGAAAAACTATAGCTTGAATCATGGTTGATGTTTGGTCATCCCCTGGAAGGAGCCTGAAAAGGATTTTTGGAAAGTGTTTGGAGCCTGGCCTTTAACACAAGCACAGAAAAGTTTGTCTTCCTTTTATCCTCTTGGAACCTACTTTTTTTTTTTTTGTTAAAAATTGTTTTTGAAGGAAGAGCTCAGGGATTTCATTACAACTATAAGAACTTATAGGATATACACACTTTCATCAGTCTGGTGAACAAACAAAAAATTCAGTACCAAAAAGCAACCTGTGAGCAGATTTCAGTTCAGAAAAGGTAATGGTTTTGTTGCTTAAAGAAGAAGGAAGTAAAGGTAAGTGCCCTTTTCCAGGTGAATGAGTTATTACAGTTATATGATTTATAATCGTCAAATGGCAAGGGATAGGCAGGGGACATTATCAAGTACTTTCTCTTATTTCTGGATAGAACTATGTTAACATATTTCAAGAAGTATCATTGTCAACCATTCCTTTCAAAAGCCTACTAAAGAAGCTATACAATCTCTCTTGGGAAACCTATGCCATGTTATTATCATGCTTTGATAGGTAATGTCTAGTTTCCTCTGGTGACTAACCTAAATTTGTCTGCTGCTACATGTACCTTTATCTTTTTGTTCTGTTGGCAGTGGAGGCAGCAAATACATTACCGTCTGCATAATGATGTGTTTTAAAGCTTTTATTCCTTTGCTGGCTTTCTTTTCATTAAGTTGTGTATATCCTAAATCAATACTTTGAAAGGAGAGCAGGGTCTAAAATCAGTGGCAGAACGGCTAAGAGAATAAGCTAGGAACACCTCTGAAAATACTAGACCAGAGTTACTCATTGTACCAGTAAAGGAATTGTGAGAGATTTTTCCCTAAGGGAGCTTGACTTGGATTTAGCCATATCTTTCCCTTCATCCTGTGTTTTACAAAGAGACAGTCACAAGTGAAACATGGATTCTCCAGAAATCACTTGCATACAGGCTTATAACCTGGCATGCTTGTTAAAGGGATATGATGGGTCTGAATGTTTCCTCCCACCTTAGGGACAAAGGGGAAGTGGCCAGTTAGTATCTTTGGGAAGTTGACCAAAGGCCTTTAGGTCTCTTAGGCCTAATGCTGAGTTTCTTACGTTTGGAGCATAAGGCCAGTTTCCTCTTTGGTCAAAAGGACAACATGGCTCCTTTGGTTTGGGCCTAGAGGATAATGAAAGGACATCAAATGGAAAGATAAGAAGTATATAATGCCATAGAAGTATTTCTCAGTATCTATCTTGATTCTATTTCTTTAAAATCAGGAAACCCAACACCTGAAAACAGTTTGGGCATCATAGCCTTATTTCTAACAAAAGTTCTAGACCTCCCCACTCATCTTATTATGGATTCCTGTTTGAGTTCTACATTTCCTTGGCTTGAGCACTAGTAACATAGTCTGATATGAATGAATATTTATGAATAAATGTTGTTGAATGAATGACCTTGAGTGTTATTAGTCAGTTATTAGTCATATCTGTTCATTGATTATTTTCAGAACCTGATAACTAAGTAACCTTCTCTACTTTGACCCTTGAGTCTTTTCCCACAGCTTTTATACTTTATGTATACTTTATACCTGGTACCATCTTCTTAAGATTATTTAAGATTTGGGCTGGGCGCGGTGGCTCACGCCTGTAATCCCAGCACTTTGGGAGGCTGAGGCAGGTGGATCACGAGGTCAGGAGATCGAGACCATACTGGCTAACATGGTGAAACCCCATCTCTACTAAAAATACAAAAAATTAGCTGGGCGTGGTGGGGGGCACCTGTAGTCCCAGCTACTCAAGAGGCTGAGGCAGGAGAATGGCATAAATCTGGGAGGCGGAGCTTGCAGTGAGCCAAGATCACGCCACTGCACTCCAGCCTGGGCAACAGAGCAAGACTCTGTCTCAAAAAACAAACAAACAAACAAACAAAAAACCCAAAAGATTATTTAAGATTCTGAAACCCTGGATCCAATCTCGACATTATTCTACTTGGTAAGCAACCACACTGGGACTGTCTTAGTGACCTTAAAGGGAGAATCAGATACCCAGTCCAACCTATAAGAAGTTTGATTTGTATTCTCAGGAGGAGAACTCATGTCATAGGGTTCAGAGTTATAATAACTTAGAGACTGGTTTAATATCACCAGAGATCTCAAAGTGACTATTAGTGTCTATTAGTCTTCATTACACTGACTCCCAACATCCAACTGTAGTATTTTTAAAGATATGGAAGAAAGAGAAAGACTCATATCAATACTGAAGACTAAATTTGTTAGATAATGCCACTGTCTGGTGGTGAATCTTTGCTGACTATAATATAAAGCAGGTTGAAGTGTGTTAAGAACAAATTACTCAGAATTCACCTCAAGGTATGATGAATTATGGGGCAATCGGAGTACTCTGTCCATTAGCTTTGCTCCCAATCATCCTATTATATCTACAGAGATAGAGGCCAACAAAATGAACTGGGCAAGAGGCAGGTAGGGAATCATGGTGATGGCAGAGCTAATTCTCATAGCTGTAATCCCCAAGTATAGGGTGTAGGGTGGACATTGGAGGACTATTTATTATAGGTGTAAGCCAAGAATTATTTATCATGTATTATATTGATTTACAGTGGCTGAAAATCAGGTTGTAGGGAAAAGAGAAGTTACTTCTTCAGTAAGTTTGAACTAGGTGAAAGCCATTGGGAATTGGATTAGAACTCAGTGCATGTCGTTCTGCCTTCCAAGTGTAGATTTGGGAAAAAGAGGAATCACCACACAAGAGGCAGTAACAGAGCCAAAATTACCTCACCAAACAACAGTGCTTTCTGAAAACAAAACAAAGGAAAACAACAGAACAATAACAAAAAAATTTGTAAAGAATTTCCCAACTAAAGGATTAACAAAGAGAAACATTAAAAAAAAAGAATAATATTCAATCCAAGCCAAAGAATTAAAACTCCAATGTAAGAAAAAACTGAGAAGAAAAGTATCTTTCCAAAATAATGTTTTCTTGTAAAATCCAGAAGAAACAACCAGGAAATTATTTGGAAAGAGTAATAGAGAAGTAGAACCCATTGCCTCTATGAAACAGAAAGAGATTCAGAGATAAAATGCTAAGATAAAAAGGCAATAGAAATAATTGCAATGAGAGATGTATAAAATAAAGAAAAATTAGTATAACAGAATTGAAACACACAGAAAAGTAAAAAGAAAAAACTGATGAGAGGAAAGATAATTGACATGGAGAACAGAAAATGGAGAGTCAACAACATGTAGATAATTGGTGTCCCTATAGGAGACTAAATCAATAATCAATGATACATATAAGAAGATATTCCTGAGAGAAAGAATGAGTTATAGATTAAGGTGGCTCATTGAGTTAAAGTAAATAAAAAGAGACTCACTTTGGGTGATACCTGGTAATACTATGATACAAGGTTGCATACTCTGTAACAACAGTTTTCAAACTTTTTGGTCTCACAATGCTATTATACTCTTAAAAATTACTGAGGATTCTGTTTTAGGGTTCTCCAGAGAAGAATCAATAGGATGGATGGATGGATGGATGGATGGATGGATGGATGGATGGATATGGATATGGATATGGATATGGATATGGATATGGTTTGGCTGTGTTCCCACCTACATCTCATCTTGAATTGTAGCTCCCATAATTCCGCATGTTGTGGAAGGGACCCAGTGGGAAATAATTGAATCATGGAGGTGGTTTCCCCCATACTGTTCTCATGATAGTGAGTAAGTCTCACAAGATATGATGATTTTATAAGGGGTTTCCCCTTTTGCTCGATTCTCAATTCTCTTTTATCTGCTGCCATGTAAGACATGCCTTTCACCTTCCACCATGCTTGTGAGGCCTCCCCAGCCACATGGAACTGTGAGTCCATTAAAACTCTTTTTTTTTTTTAAATAAATTACCCAGTCTTGGGTATCTTTATTAACAGCATGAAAACGAACTAATACAGATACCATAGATAGATACATAGAAATAAAGAATTGGCTCACACAATTGTGGAAGTGGGTAAGTCCAAAGGTCTGCAGAGTGAGTCAGTGAGCTGGTGACCCAAGTAGAGCCAATGTTTCATTTTGGGTCTGAAAGCAGAAAAAAAGCCAATGTCCCAGCAGTCAGGGGGAATTTTCTCTCACATGGAGAAAGTTCAGATTTTTAGTTCTATTCAGGCTCAACTGATAGGATGAGGCCCATCCACAATAGAAAAGGCAATCTGCTTTACTCAGTCTACTTATTTAAATATTAATCTCATCCCAAAACACACTTACAGAAACACCCAGAATAATGTTTGACCAAATATCTAGGCACCCTGTGGCCCAATCAAGTTGACAGATAAAATTAACCATCGCAGGCTCCAAATAACTTTTGTTTACGTAGATTATCAATGTTTACCATATTAGAAATTAAATTTGAGAATTTAAGGAAAATATGTGTTCATTTGAATAATAAGCCCATTACATTTAACATAGATAGGATACCTTAATGAAAAAACTATTCCAAAACAAAACAAAAATTGGATTTTTTTCCAGTTTGCAAATCTCTTCAATGTTTGGCTTAGAAAACAGGATGTCATATCTACTGCATTTAATTTGTTTTAATATTTTTTGGTTAAAGTATATTTAAAAATCTATCATCACATAAATATGTAGTTGGAAAGATAGGTTTTTAATAGCTTTTTCAGATAATTATGAATATTTTAAAACTACTACACCCAAACTTGAAAAGTGGCAACTTTGAAAGGTTAATTTTAATACAAAAACTGAAATATTAAATAACTTTTCATACTTAGTTGCAGTAAAATCCACTGGTTTACCATTTCAAATAGATCTTTACCTATATATTTTAACATCATACATTGGTCATTTGGAAATACATTGTTTCCCTGAATAATTAAGATCTTCCAAACATTGAAACATTTAGTTATACAACTTTTTAAAATCACACTTGTTAATATCATTGTAAACTTCATTAGAAAAGTCTAACTATTGAAAAGCTTACGAGCTCACCGTGGTGGTTAATAGTTTTCCAAAATTCTGTTTTTCACGTGGGAGCTTAAATTTTATCATTGACCACAAATACTCACAGTTCCTTTTGTAGTAGTGACAGGGTCATTTAGTTCATTTAAAGAAAACATCTGGCAAATAATTGTTTAATTTAGCATAGTTTATCTGTTAATTGTTCTTTCAAGTAAAAAAGGGTTTTCCAGAAAAATGTGGTTAGTTTAGCTTGCAACTCAAACAATTGCCCATATGATTTTCCTCAAGATAGTCATTCTTCTGTGATGTGCTGCAGAAGTGCCTTATGGGTATTTCCCATTTGTCAAATAGAATATGTAATGACATATAGTAAAATTTAATGTCACTGTCTTCATTCTTGTTAAGGCATCATTGCTTTGGACTATCAGTCCAAATATCAACACCTTAAAAGAAAATAACCTCTTAGTATTATGAAAATAGTTTTGACCTCATAGACTCCGTGAAAGCTCTCAGGGACCACACTATTTTTTTATTTTTAAATTTTTAATTTATTTTAATTTCAAATTTTTGTGAGTACATAGTAGGTGTATATAGTTATGGGCTACATGAGATACAAACAGGTAATGCATGATAATCATTTCAGAGTAACTTGGGTATCCATCACCTCAAGCATTTATCTTTTGTGTTACAATCATGTTATATACTTTTAGTGATTTTAAAATGTACAATTAAATTATTTCTCACCATTGTCACCCTATTGTGCTAGCAATACTAGGTCTTATTCTTTCTAACTACTTTTTTGTACCCATTAACAATCCCCAAGGGACCACACTTTTAGAACCACTGTTCTGTAAGCATCCAAACAGAAAAACAACAGTTTTCTACAAAGGAATAAAACATGTTACCTCTATAATAATAAATGTGACAATATAATGGAGCAATAGAAATTTTGAGAGATAAAGTTTATGACCCAAGAAGTCTTACATATTTTTGGTAAATGTATTTCTCTATTAAAAGACAAATATTTCATGAGAATCAAAACCCCAAACTCATGTGTATACTATTTTAAAGAGACAGACAAAAAAGAGTAACTCAAAAAAGATAAAAAGAAAAGGAGACTAAATGTACTTAAAAACCTGAAAATAGGCCGGGCACGGTGGCTCATGCCTATGATCCCAGCACTTTGGGAGGCCGAGGTGGGTGGATCATCTGAGGTCGGAAGTTTGAGACCAGCCTGACTGACATGGAGAAACCCCGTCTCTACTAAAAATACAAAATTAGCCGGGTGTGGTGGTGCATGCCTGTGATCCCAGCTACTCAGAAAGGCTGAGACAGGAGAATCTCTTGAACCTGGGAGGCGGAGGTGGCGGTGAGTCGAGATTGCGCCACTGCGCTCCAGCCTGGGCAACGAGAGCAAAACTCAGTCTAAAAAAAACAAAAAACAACAAAAAAACCCTGAAAATATAAAGAATCAAAATATTATATAAATACAATTCACATAAGAAATCATTAAACAGAATTAGACAGTTATTTATGTTGGCCATGATTTCATTCTATAAAAAAGGAACTATTTGCCATATATCACCTTATTCACCTTACCACCCAGTCCCTGGCAACCATCATTCTACTTTCTTCTTCTATGAGTTCAACTTTCAGTTTTAAGATGAATAAGTTCTGGGGATCTAATGTATAGCATTCTGACCATGATTAATAACACTGCATTGTTTACTAGAAATTTGATGAGACAGCAAATTTTGTGTCCTCATCCCCCTGCCCTGCACACACAAATGGTAACTATGGGTGGTGATAAATGTGTTAATTAACATGACTTTGGTAATAAGCATACAATGTATCCATATATCAAATCATCACATTGTACACCTTGAATATAAACAATTTTTGTCAATATTTTTAATCAGAATAAGAAAAACAAAGGGGAGTAACTATTGTCTAAAAGCTTTATGAACCAAATATATTGTAGCAGAGGTGTCCAATCTTTTGGCTTCCCTAACACTAATACACTAACACTAATGATAGCTGATGAGCTTAAAAAAAATTTAAAAAGGCCATGCATAAATCCCATAAGGTTTTAAGAAAGTTTATGAATTTGTGTTGGGCTGCATTCAAAGACACCCTGGGCCTCAAGCAGCCCATGAACCACAGTTTGGACAAGCTTATATTACCTATTAAAATAAAAGCTAGCATACAAATAGAAGTTGAAAGACAAAGAATAGAAATGGTCAATTAACACATCTTTTTCTTTAAACTTTTATTTTAAGTTCAGAGGTATATGTGCAGGTTTCTTACACAAGTAAACTCATGTCATGGGGGTTTGTTGTACAGATTATTTCATCACCAGGTACTAAGCCTAGTAACCAATAGTTATTTTTTTCTGATCTTCCCCTCCTCCCACTGTTCACCCTTAAGTAGGCCCCAGTGTCTGTTGTTCCCCTCTTTGTGTCCATGTGTTCTCATCATTTAGCTCCTATTTATAAATGAGAACAGGTGGTATTTGATTTTCTGTTCCCATGTTAGTTTGCTAAGCATAATGTCCTCCAGCTCCATCCATGTTCCTGCAAAGGACATGACCTTGTTATTTTTAATGGCTGCATAGTATTCCATGGTATATATGTACCATATTTTCTTTATCCAATCTGCCATTGATGGTCATTTAGGTTGATTCCATGTCTTTGCTGGTTATTATGCTGGCTTCATTGTGTGGTTGCTTTATAATGTCACTGGTCTGTGAACTTACGTGTGTTTTTGTATTGGGTAGTAATGGTCCTTTTTCATATTTAGAGCTCTTTTCAAGATCTCTTATAAGGCAGGCTGGGTGGTAACAAACTCCCTCAACATTTGCTTATCCTTATCTGAAAGGATCTTATTTCTCCTTCACTGAGGAAGCTTAGTTTAGTAGATATAAAATTCTTGGTTGAAGATTTTTTTTTTCCTTCAAGAATTTTGAATATAGGTCCCCAGTCTCTTCTGGCTTGTAGGGTTTCTGCTGAGAGGTGGTCTGGTAGACTGATGGGGTTTCCTTTTTGGTGACTTGGCCTTTCTCTCTAGCTGCCTTTAATATTCTTACATTTTGGCCTTGGAAAATCTGATTATATGACTTGAGGATGATCTTCTTATGTAGAATCTTACAAGGGGTTCCCTGTATTTCCTGAATTTGACTGTTGGCCAAGTTGTTTGCTTTCTTATCATCCCTTTCAGCAATGCCAATGATTCATAGATTTGACCTCTTTACATAATCCCATATTTCTCGGAGGTTTTGTTCATTCTTTTTTATTCTTTTTTTTTTCCTTTTTCTTTTTTTGTCTGTCATTTCAGAGAGCCAGTCTTCAATTTCTGAAATTCTTTCCTCAGCTTGGTCGATCCTGCTATTAATATTTGCTATTGTATTGTGAAATTCTTGTGGTGTGTTTTTCATCTCTATCAGATCAGTTAGGTTCTGTTTTATACTGTCTGTTTTGTCTGTCAGCTCCTGTATCATTTATTGTGATTCTGTTTCCTTGGATTGGGTTTTGCTGTTTTCCTGAATCTCAATGATCTTCAGTCGTATCCATATTCTGAATTTTGTTTCTGTCATTTCAGTCAACACAGCCTGGTTAAAAACCCTTTTTGGAGAACTTGTACAGTTGTTTGGAGGACATCAGACGCTCTTGCCATTTGAATTGCTGGAGTTCTTGCACTGATTCCTTCTCATCTCTATACGTGGGTGTTCCTTTAACTGCAATATAGATTGAGTATAGTCAGTAGGCTTCTTTTCTTGATGTTTTCAGAGGGCCAAGGATTTGTGCAGAGTCTTTGTAGCTGCCTTGTCTTTGGTTTCACGGCAGGGGTTGGGAGTGGGGGTGTTAGGTAATTTTGCTGTTGAATCTTTTGGTTTGAGGGTGTGATCCAGTAGGTGATGCTTAGCTATAGTGGTCGGTTGGTAGACTCTTGCTCAGGTGTGGGGCTCCCCTATACCCCTATATTTCTTCACCAATTGCAATCATGCTCCCTCTCAATGCTCTGAAAGTGTAGGCTCCTCTACCACTTGAGTGCTGGCTGTAGATTGCAACTTGGCACTCCCAGGCTACCCACGACAGCTCTGGGGTGATCTCAGGGCTTATGTGCCCTCCCCAGCTTGGAAGCAGCAAAGAAAGGGACCTTAGAAGTGGTTGTGGCCAAGGATTTTTTCTTGTCTCCTGGGGGCTCCACCCCAGGGAGATTCAGGTCAGCAATCACTCAGTACAATCAGCCCTGGATGGGGGCTCTGTGCTGTGGGCCTAAGCCAGGGGTTCCCTTCCTGGTAATAATGAGCAGGAGTATGGGTAGGAGCCATGGGAGACAGGCTGGCTTCCTCTCCTTGGGTCAGCTGCTGCTTGTTGGAGGTGTGGATAAGGCCCTTAGGGCCTTTGCTCCTTTTTTAGTCTGAAGGTAGCTGGGTAGCACCAACACAGAGAAAGGGGCAGAGAGGCTTTTGGTTCCTCCTTGGGCCCTGTCTCTGAGAAACACAGAGCTGCAGTTACTGGGAGTGTTCAGCCAGCCAGTGGAGAGGGGTAGCTGCACTACCAGTGTGAGCTTGGGGTTCCGCTTGTTGGGGATCAGGGGGTCAAGGGCTCACTAGGAGGAGAAACTGGTCTCCTCTCTGTGCCGTGGTGTTCTGTGGTCTGCTGTGGTGTGCTGTAAGTTCTGGTGACTGTGGGGTGCTGTAAGCATAGGTGTATCCCTCAGGCCAAAGGTAGCAGGGATAGAACTGCTACTGTGGCAGAGGCGGGCGGGGGGTGGCAGGGGCGCTGTCAGATGCCTCTGGGAGCCTCTCCACTGGGAAACTCTGGGCCACTACTAGTGGGCATGTTCACTGCGGGTGGGGTGACTGTTCTGTGGTCATGAGCTAGGGGCCCTGCCTGGTGAAGAGTGGGAGTGGGGGTTCCCAGGGAAGAGGGGCTGGACTCCTCTTTGTATGGTGGCTATGGTGTGCTGGAGGTGCCTTGGTAGTGCCTTTTATCCTTTCCGCAGGCTGAGAGCTGTTAGGACAGTAGCACTGCAATTGCAGTGGCACAGGGGTTGTGGTTTGACTCTAAGATTTCCTCCTTGGAGAAATGCTGGTCTGCCTCTGTGGTGATCAGACAGGGGCAGAGTGGTTGTGCTGGAGTCCCAGGTTGGATGGCCCTCCCCAGTGAGAAGTGTGGACCGGGACCTGTATGGAGAACAGTCTGGTAACTTTTCCATGAGGTGGGTGTTCTGTGCTGGGGGTCCAGACCAGTCTCTGGTCCCTGCAGACTCACCAGAGCCTGGAGACAGCAAGGGTAAGGGCTGTGAAACAGCAAAGAGGACAACACATCCCTCCCACTAGGAGCTCTATCCCAGGGAGTTGCAGAGCTGTTACTGGCTCAGTAGCCCCAGCAGGGGATAGCTGGAGACTTAGGCTGGGGGGATCCACCCAGTGAGAAGCTATGGGATCAGGGACCCATGTAATAGTCTGACCACGTTTCTTTAGGGCTGTTGC
The DNA here is from genome assembly GCF_009828535.3 of Hylobates moloch. Lineage (NCBI taxonomy): Eukaryota > Metazoa > Chordata > Mammalia > Primates > Hylobatidae > Hylobates > Hylobates moloch. The sequence goes on from NW_026652294.1 coordinate 58,467,622, forward strand.
AATATGGTGGGAGTCTATTCCAGTCCCTAGTCACCTTGGATTTTCCAGTACCTGAAGGTATCAACAGTGAAGGCTGTGAAACAGCAAAGATGGTAGCCTGCCTCTCCCTCTGGGAGCTCTGTTCCAGGGAAGTACAGACTTGTTGCTGGCCTAAACACATCACTGGGGGAGGCTGGAGACCCTGATGCAGAGGTCCTGCCCAATGAGGAGGAATGGGATCAGAGACCTACATAAAAAAATCAGTCTGCCCCCTTTTTTGTAGAGTAGCTGTATTGCTTTGGGGGTCTGCTCCAACCTCCAGTCACTGTGGACTCTCCAAAGCCCAAAGGCAACAACAGCTAAGGATGCAAAACAGCAAAGATGGTGGCCCATTCTACCCTTTGGGAGCACTATCCCAGGAGGTTTGGAACTGCTGCTGACTAGAAAACCCTGGTGGGGATGGTTGTAGACCTAGGCTGGGAAATTCTTCCCAGTGAAGAGAAATAGGATCTGGGACCCATGTAAAAATATAGTCTGGCCACGTCTTCATAGAGCTGCTGCACTGTGCCGGAGGACTGCTCCAGTCCCTAATTGCCTCTGATTCTCTAGAGTCCAAAGGCAATAACGACTAAGGCTGCGAAACAGCAAAATGGCAGCCTGCCCCTCCCTCTGGGAACTCCATCTCAGGGCGATGTAAAGCTGCTACCTGTGGCTGGCCAGAGTTCCAAGCCAGTGAATCTTATCCTGTGAGATGCCATGGAAGTGGGGCCTACCGCCCATGGCTGTTCAGCCCCCGGATTCAGCCCCTTTCCTAGGAGTATGCATGGGGGTCCAACCTCCTGATTTGCCGGAGTTGCAGCCGCTTTTCCTGGGAAGCTCCGGTATCTAAAGCTCCCGTGGTTCCACGTGAACCTAAGAGGCCTCTCTTCCAAGACTCTACATATCTCTGCATGTCAGACTGAAGGTCCTGGTGGAGTGGATTCACGAGGGGATCTCCTGACCTGGGGTTGCAAAGATCTGTGGGAGAAGCGTGGGTCCCTGGATCGCTCACTCACTCACCGCTTCCCTGGGTAGGGGAGGCTCCTCTAGATCCACGTTGTTCCCAGGTGGGTGGTCGTCCTGCCTTGCTTTTCTCCATTCTCTGTGGGTTGGGTTGTTTTCTTGATGAATCCCAGTGCATGTACCTGGATGTTTCAGTTGAAGGTGCTGTACTTACTCACTGCTTCTGTTTCTCTCCGTGAGAGCAGTGCACACTAGCTGCTTCTAGTCGGCCATCTTGGCCAGACTCCAACACATCTGTTTTGATCTTGCTAAAATCAAGTAGGAAAAAGAAAGACCAGCTCTAGAACATCCAAATAATAGATGTTAATTTTATATAATTTTTGCCTCCTGTGGAACAAGACAGGCTTTCATGGTAGAGAGAGGAAATATTATCTCTCTTTGAGATTTGAGCAGTCGGATCTGTACTTTGAGAGCAGATTTACACAAATTATTTCTTGAGTGGTGAGTCTAATTTTGAGGCTGAGATTTCACATGAGGCCTGATATATGAGCCCCAGAGATCCAGTGTATCTTGAAAACCATATAATTTAGAATTCTTGGTTTCTGTATATGTTCCTATTGTTAACATCTATTCTTATGTAAACATTCCATTCTTGTTTTAGCTGTACTATAGAAAAGCTGAAGAGGATCAAGAATCTTCCCCAGTATCACCAGGGTTTAGAACAATGTCTGGCATATAGTAGGTGCTCAATAAATATTTATTGAATGAATGAATTAATTAATTAATGTCCACATTTGGGACCAGAATGAACTAATGTCTGTCTCTAACTTCCAATCCTCAGACTAGCATGAGGGGAAGAGCAGGGAGAAAGGATAAAGCTCTGCACAGAATTCAGACAAGAGCCAGATATATATGGTCCAGCTGCCATTTCCACGTGGAAAATAAAATCTTCACAGCCACCTTTGAAGTATCTGAGTTGTATTCTATTTAGGAAGGTGGTCATTTCCTTGCAACATCATTCTAGGGAAGAGCATAGATGGGAATATGTGTAGGGGCCTGTGTGTCAAAAATTCAACCTCTTATAAGTGTGGCTCAAGACAAGGCTCATGCATATAACCGTAACACCAGTGAGTGTCTTCTTCAGCTGCTCCAGATGCTCTGGGATAAGGTTCTCATGGGTAGGAACAAAAAGAAAAGCATAATAATTTTTTCAAATAGCTGAGTATTGCCTAGGCTTTGGGAACGAAGTGGTACAAGACACTAAGAGACACACCAAAAAGAGGCAACAGAGGAGCAGAGGTTAGTGACCTAGAAATAGATACATGAGGCTGAGACAAGATTCAGACTCTGACGATAAAAACAAAACCTGTGAGGAGAGACCCCATAGCCAGAGTAGTGTTTATCACAGAACTCAGTTGGGCACATCCACTTCTTTTGACAAGGGAACTGTCAGAGGCCAGTGGTTAAGGAAGTGACACAGCAAAGGCCACTATAACAAGATCAGGATTCTACCCTTTGCTCCTTAGTCAGAAATCCATAGTAGGCAAACACAAACATGTTAGGGTTTGGAGGCTGGGGGCTCAAGGTGAGTCCTGTGCCATGCAACGAATCTCAAGCCTCAGGGTCCCAGGAGACAGGGGTGAGCAGCCCTGAGCAGGTGCACTGGCAATATGGGCCATGTGGTCCAATAAATGAAACAGTGGAGAATGGGGAGGATGGGCTGTTTGAGAACACCAACAATATAAAGAACAACAGCAATATCAAGGACCAAATCTGAGTCCTTGGTGTTGCTAGAGAGGAGATGTTCAAAGGCTGCCATTACGAACATATTAGATTTTTGATGGACTTGACTCTAGCAAAGAATTTCTCTGAGAGGGAGGAGCAACAGTGTCATCTGGTTTTATGCATCCAGTGAGCTATGATGGAGGACATGGGAGGCCAGCAGTGTGCAATTTGCTGGGAGCATGGATCTTTCTGGGCAGAAAATCCTGCCAATAGAAGTTAAATCAACTCTGGACTCTCACTTTCCATGCATTTGCTTGACAGTATTCAGGTTAAATTGGAGGGAAAAAAATTCCAAAGGGAAAGCAATAAAAACACAGGTTTAAAAAAAATTAATGTAGTGAACAAGTCAGGTTTTTAATACTAATGAGCATTGTTTGATGTCTGTATGTCTGAGCAAAAGCATATTTGAAAAAATTTTGGAAACTATGGGCTCATACTGAATATTTAATAATCAAATACAATAGCATAGTTAGCATTCAAATACACTATTGTAAATTGGAAACATATATTAATGCAATAAAATTTTGCCATTTACTAGCTGTAACAGTGAGATGGTGAACAGAATGAGTAGAAAGAAAATTTACTTTCCATTTTGTACTCTTCATGCTACTTAAATATTTTGAACAGCATGCTTATGTAATTAAAATATTAGTCAAACAACACTATTATAGTCTAGGCTAGTCCTAGAAATAATGATGAATTGAGAACATTTCTATTTGGAAGCATCATTCTCTTGACTCTCTTTCTCTAGATCTTCCATCCCCCATCAAAACCTTTATCCCTCACATTAGAATATAAGTACTGATAAGAGCTTGCATAATGAAATTTTGATTCATTAATAATTAAAGCCTTAAGCTAAAAGAATTCAAAATAGACCTTGGGGCCAGCTGCAGTGGCTCATGCCTGTAATCCCAGTGTTTTGGGAGGCTGAGGCAGGAGGATTGCTTGAACCCAGGAGTTTGAGACCAGCTTGGGCAACATAGGGAGATACTGTCTCTACAAAAACATTTTAAAAAATTAGCTGGGCATAGTGGTGCTCTCCTGTAGTCCCAGCTACTCTGGAGGCTGAGGTGGGAGGACTGTTTGAGCCCAGGAGGTTGAGGCTGCATTGAGCTGTGATCACGCCACTGCACTCCAGGCTAGGCAACAGAGCGAGACCCTGTCTCAAAACAAAACAAAACAGACCTTGAGACTTGCCCTGTCTTTTGCAGAAAAACAACAGATGTAATACCAGAAGCAATCCTTTCCCAATCTCCTGTAGCTCTCAAAACCCTCAACTGTACACACAGCCTCTTAATATCTTTCATAACCAGATTCCCAAAAAGAAGAATTTTTATTTTTCAAAACTGAGCATAATCAGGCTCATGATACTTTCATTGTTAAAGCCCCTTGGTTGTGATCTAGGGGAATGTGTGAGAAGCTGAAGGTGTAGAAATTGAACTGAATGAGTTGCATAGGAATAATGAGCCTGGGGTCAGAGTTGGTGCTACCCAGGGAACAGCCAGCCTACTTTCATGGTCAGCCTCCAGCAATGAATGAGGTCTTGTTACCCAGTGGCGTCTGGGGAACTGTTTCACTCTGGAGAGTCCACTGAGGTGGTGGGATATGGTGAATGTTTAATAATAAGCTCTGTGAAAGAAAAAAGGAGAGGGGTGGGAGAGGGGTGGGAGAAGGAGGGAGGGAGGGAAGGAAAGGAAAGGAAGAAAGGAAGGAATGGGAAGGAAAGGAAGGAAAGGAAGGATGGAAAGGAAGGAAGAAAGGAAGGAAGAAAGGAAAGGAAGGAAGGAAGAAAGGAAGAAAGGAGGAGAATTCTGATGTGTAGTGTTTCCCAATTTTTATGGCCAATTTCAGCCTCCCAAGCTGACATCAGGTCACTGAACCTGGAGTGGGGAAGAAATGTACACCACTGGCTCTCCCTAGCCAGGACAAATCAACTCTAGCACACCACTGCACTTGAAGTATGCTACTTGAAAATTTGTTTTAACAATGTGATTGTGTAATTAAAATATTAGTTATTCAACTTTCGGGTACCTGCTGAGAAGCTCACCAGGTTTAACTTGGCAACACTATCTTCCTTAAGTGAGTTACAGGCTTCTGTGGGCCATGAGAAATGATGCTTTTTATAAATCTCCTGCTCCACGGTGAAAAGCCAAGATCTGCTGCCTAATGAGGTATTATTTTTGGAGACAAGGAAGCAAGCTCTGACCATTGGCTTATTATTTGCAATATTGCTCTGGAAACCCATTACCAAAGGAGCAATAGGTATATGGAAAGGAAAAGAAATTACTTTGGCTCAGAGCTGACAGTGTAACAGCGACATCAACTAGAGGAAATGGGGTCTGGGATCCTGTGCATCAATTGGTAGGTAATGAGAGCCTGAAATCCTAAAGGAGAAACCCACAGTAGAGCCCTGCATTAGCATATGCCAATTTGTATCAGGCTCTAATGTAAGCAGAGGCTCCTAAATGAATAATTGCTGAGGGAGCAATGGTGGGAGTCATCTTTCGAAGAGATGTTTTATTTTTTTTCTCTGGCCACTGCAAATATGAGCTTAATAATCCTTTCAATGGGTATTGTGTTATCATAAAATAATCTAAATGCTACTAAATGGTATTTAAAATGATTTCCAGACACTGGCAGACTTGACTGAATGGCAATTCAGCTGCTAATGCATCTCTAGTACAGCATGTGAGAAGCACGGTAATGAGGCCACATTGTTGGGATTGAAATCCTTCACCATGGTTATTTTTGCTTCCAACTTTGACCCTCAGCCAGTTTGTGGCATTCTGCCTCACCTCTTACTTATTTCCACCTTTTTTCAGGTCCCTGTTCAGACCTAGGCTATGCCATGAAAAGCATGGTGTCTACTGTTTGGTTTCCATTTGCTCATTTGGTCAGTTGTAAGGTGCAGCGCAACTGCTGGGAAGGTGGAATTGGAGATGCAGGCAGTCCTCCCTGAAGCCCCAAAGAGCAAGTAGCTAGGCTGAGAGGCTAAAAAGAATGAAAGGTATTGGCAATGCACTTTTGTTCATCATGTCTCTCCCCTGAGTATATGTACTCCAATCACATAAGGTACAGTGGAAGTTGAGGTTAAAACAAAAGTTTCAGAAGCTCTTAATTCCTCATTGAATCAGGTGCTGCCTGAGTGAGATATACAAGGAGATATGCTTAATGTCCCCGGCACTGTAGTATGACACTGAATGGCTTATCAGCACCCTGGAAATCAGGGCATTCATGTCAAGGAAAGGCATGATTGCCTGTGTGGTTCTCTATTGAGACACAGAATAATTCAGAGAGGAGAGAGACACTGTTTATATTAAAAATGCTTTATTTGGATAGCTTTTTTGAAAGGAAGATAATGGAGTGCTTCCAGGTCTTAATTTTTGTTGTTGTTTTTGTTTTTACTGTGGTAAATTGCACATAATATAAAATTCTTGTTTTTAGAAATAATTTGAAATCAATTCCAAGCTACAATCTCTGCCTCTCTTGCTCCCCCACCATGGAGAATAGAGGTGGGAAGCACAGAGCATCTTCCACTTCCCTTTCCAGATTACAGCAAAATGTCAAGAAGTGGTAAAGGAGGGCTGGAGGCACAAGAACATTTACATCTCACACTGCTGACAGGCAGCCAGCTGGTGATGGTGCCTTAGAGCAGCCATGCAGAGAGAAAACCACCTCAGAGCATGGGAGGCTGGTGGGATCAGAGGCCACCATGCTCCTGGCAAGGATGCGATGAGAATAGTGGATTTGCAGAACAGCAAATCTGCTACCTTGAACATCGCTGACAGAACTCTGCAAATAGACATTGAATAAACTGGGAGAAGAGGGTCATGCGGGTCCTTCCAAAACACTTTCTCCATATACCTGAAGAGGAATTAGCCAAAAAAGATAAGGACCTGGATCTCCCACGTAACTAAGACAATTCACAGGCATACAAAATTGGGGTTAATAAGGGTGAGTTATCCCAAAAAAAATATGGTAGCCTGCTCAGACAAGCACTCTGGTTGAGGGTATCAAGTTTGTATTCTTAATTCCTGGAATGTTGTCAATTAATGTCAAACAATCACCAAATAAAATCTGAGTCAACTGGAACAGAGACTTAAGCTACCTCATGCTATAGACAAATTTATTTGGCATAAGATTGATGGAGCACATGAAATTCACTCACCTCATCAAGCCAAGGTTACAAAAGTCAAAATAGTTTTCAGGTTGGAGTGAGAATCCCCTGAAAGGTGATGAGGGATGGCTGAAATTAACCCAGTAGTACATATCAGGGCTGAGGGACCAAAGCTACAATACAATCCATCTGAGGAGGATATTTTCCCTTAGGTTAGGGAAATAACATTAATTAGCATATTTATGTTGGGTTTAGGTTATAAATTCAGGCATAGAAATTTCTCTTTCCATTCCCACCCAATGATATCTGAGGAATTTGAAAAATATAGGCCAATAATGATTAAAATTGTGGATATCATCTGTTGAGGTCCTCTCAAACCCTGTGACAGTGACACTGGGAAAAATTCATTTGGAAGACAATTAGGTAACACATGCCCTTTGACCTACAGGTTCCATTTCTTTTTTTTTTTTTTTTATACTTTAAGTTTTAGGGTACACGTGCACAACGTGCAGCTTTGTTACATATGTATACATGTGCCATGTTGGTGTGCTGCACCCATTAACTCGTCATTTAACCTTAGGTATATCTCCTAATGCTGTCCCTCCCCCCTCCCCCCACCCCACAATAGGCCCCAGTGTGTGATGTTCCCCTTCCTGTGTCCATGTGTTCTCATTGTTCAACTCCCACCTATGAGTGAGAACATGCGGTGTTTGGTTTTTTGTCCTTGCGATAGTTTGCTGAGAATGATGGTTTCCAGCTTCATCCATGTCCCTACAAAGGACATGAACTCATCCTTTTTTATGGCTGCATAGTATTCCATGGTGTATATGTGCCACATTTTCTTAATCCAGTCTATCATTGTTGGACTTTTGGGTTGGTTCCAAGTCTTTGCTATTGTGAATAGTGCCACAATAAACATATGTGTGCATGTGTCTTTGTAGCAGCATGTTTTATAATCCTTTTGGTATATACCCAGTAATGGGATGGCTGGGTCAAATGGTATTTCTAGTTCTAGATCCCTGAGGAGTCGCCACACTGACTTCCACAATGGTTGAACTAGTTTACAGTCTCACCAGCAGTGTAAAAGTGTTCCTATTTCTCCACATCCTCTCCAGCACCTGTTGTTTCCTGACTTTTTAATGATGGCCATTCTAACTGGTGTGAGATGGTATCTCATTGTGGATTTGATTTGCATTTCTCTGATGGCCAGTGATGATAAGCATTTTTTCATGTGTCTTTTGGCTGCATAAATGTCTTCTTTTGAGAAGTGTCTGTTCATATCCTTCGCCCACTTGTTGATGGGGTTCTTTGTTTTTTTCTTGTAAATTTGTTTGTGTTCATTGTAGATTCTGGATATTAGCCCTATGTCAGATGAGTAGATTGCAAAAATTTTCTCCTATTCTGTAGGTTGTCTGTTCACTCTGATGGTAGTTTGTTTTGCTGTGCAGAAGCTCTTTAGTTTAATTAGATCCCATTTGTCAATTTTGGCTTTTGTTGCTATTGCTTTTGGTGTTTTAGACATGAAGTCCTTGCCCACGCCTATGTCCTGAATGGTATTGCCTAGGTTTTCTTCCAGGGTTTTTATGGTTTTAGGTCTAACATATAAGTCTTTAATTCATCTTGAATTAATTTTTGTATAAGGTGTAAGGAAGGGATCCAGTTTCAGCTTTCTACATATGGCAAGCCAGTTTTCCCAGCACCATTTATTAAATAAGAATCCTTTCCCCATTTCTTGTTTTTGTCAGGTTTGTCAAAGATCAGATAGTTGTAGATATGTGGCATTATTTCTGAGGGCTCTGTTCTGTTCCATTGGTCTACATCTCTGTTTTGGTACCAGTATCATGCTGTTTTGGTTACTGTAGCCTTGTAGTATAGTTTGAATTCAGGTAGTGTGATGCCTCCAGCTTTGTTCTTTTGGCTTAGGATTGACTTGGCAATGTGGGCTCTTTTTTGGTTCCATATGAACTTTAAAGTAGTTTTTTCCAGTTTTGTGAAGAAAGTCATTGGTAGCTTGATGGGGATGGCATTGAATCTATAAATTACCTTGGGCAGTATGGCCATTTTTATGATATTGATTCTTCGTACCCATGAGCACGGAATGTTCTTCCATTTGTTTGTATCCTCTTTTATTTCATTGAGCAGTGGTTTGTAGTTCTCCTTGAAGAGGTCCTTCATGTCCTTTGTAAGTTGTATTCCTAGGTATTTTGTTCTCTTTGTCCCTGTTTGCAGATGACATGATTGTATATCTAGAAAACCCCATCATCTCAGCCCAAAATCTCCTTAAGCTAATAGGCAACTTCAGCAAAGTCTCAGAATACAAAATCAATGTGCAAAAATCACAAGCATTCTTATACACCACTGACAGACAGAGAGCCAAATCATGAATGAACTCCCATTCACAATTGCTACAGGTTCCATTTCTAAGAATTCATCCCACAGACATACTGTGCTTGCCAAGTACATGAAGATATATGTATACTGCTGTCATTGTTCCATTATTCAAAATTGCAAAATAACAGAAACAAACTAAATGTGCTTTTACAGGGAGGAGTTAATATTTTTGTGGCCAATGTGCAGTGTGTCCATGACATATTAAATGGAAAAAATAAGTGGGAAAACAAAATAGTATAATTTAATTTGCATTAAACAAAAGGAAAAGCAAAGCATATATATGTTTATATTTGCACAGAAAATTGCAAGAAAGGTAATGCAAAAAACTGTGTATGTTTACATTCAGAGAGGTAGTTGCATGGCTGTGCAACTTTAGCAAGAGTATCTTTTCCTAGGGGTGTCATAACAAATTACTATAAATTTTGTGGCTTAAAACAACATAATTTTATTTTCTCAGAGTTCTGAAGGCCAGAAGTCCAAAACCAAAGTGTTAGCAGGGCTCTCATCCTTCCTTGCCTCTTCCAGCTTCTGGTGGCTGCATAACTCCAACCTCTGCTGCTGTGTCTGTGTTTTCCCTTCTTCTGGCTTCTATAAGGACAGTTGTCATTGGATTTAGGGCCCCCCTGGATAATCAGGATTATCTTATCTCAAGGTTCTTAATTATATCTGCAAAGGCTCTTTTTCTAAGTAGGTCACATTCACATGTTCTAGGGGTTAGCATACGAACATTTCTTTCAGAGGTCACCATTCAATCCATTACAAAAAGTTACTTGTGTTTTAAGATGTGAATATTCCAGGAAGTATAATTATATGAAGCTCATTAGAAAGCACATACAATTCTTCATTTCTATTTATCTATGCCTCTTTTTCTTCCTGAGTATTAACTGAGGGCTGCCATAGGGAATGCTTTTTGTTGAGGATTGGGATAGGGAGGCATTATTTTGGAGGAAAGAGTCTTTAGGTTACGGCAACCTGGATAGGGGGCTCTGAAAGGTCAGAGCTCAACTGGAAGGCATAAGAAAAGAGGATGCTTGCCCAGCTTAGAGCTGAAGGAGCAGCCAGAAGGGAGATGGAGGTGGGTGGAATGGTTCTGGAAGCAGCTTCTCCACAGTCATGGCCTGCCTGGGTGGGAATTTTCTGGCTTTCACACAGCTACATTTATTGAAGCCTATTTCTGGTTTGTGGAAGGGTAGAAGGGAAACAAGATAAACATGACCATCTTGTTCTTGTACTGCTCGCAGTTCACTTCAGCCAGTGGGGAGATGGTCAAAAGCCCCAGAAACCTATGCTGACCACTGAATCAGGCTCTGAAGTGGGTAGGGCAGTCTCAGCTGATGCCGCCATTCTAGTTAACTTCTCTGGCACCTGCTCTGGTTGGGGCGTGGGGAAGTGGGGAGGCTGGAAGAATTGGGCAGTCCTTTAATAGCAACAGAAACAAGCTCATGAGGAGGTTCTTCTCAGAGTTGCTCCCACTTCCTACAGCAACTATGGAGTGCACAGTCTGGCACTGAAGCCTCTCAGGGAATTCTCTGCATTGGTGCTCTTGCAAGAAAAAGGGGCAGCCTATAGGTTAATCAAGCATTTTTTTCCCAAGTGCTACTGAAACACCAAGTGTAAACCAGTACCAGAAAGTATCTCCCAACCCCATCCCAGAGCTGTGCCAGCCCTGTGCCCACCCTGTGCCCCTCCTCACCAGCATCTGCACATTCCCTGTATATTCTCTTTAGTGGAGCCTAACCTCTTGTTCTAATATAGTTCTAATTTAGTTTGCATCTATGATATATTTTCTTGTCACTTGGGAAGAGATGTTTTACAGATAAAATGGGTAGAAAAGTCATCCTGTTGTTTTTCACTATTGCGAATTATCTGAGAAGAAATAAACAATCAAAAAAAACAGAAAGGATTACCAGGGATGACTTGGGAATCAGAGTTGTCAAGCTTGCAACTATCAGATGCTCTTGGGAGCTTTCTCAAGTAAATAGAGGTTTCTTCTCCTAAATTCTTAAGGTGCAAAGAATGATTAACTCCTTGGTATTAATTCTGGTCAAGTTTAGTATGAGACCTTAGAGGCACTTCTGAGCTTCTCCCCATCTAATAGCTTCCCAGAAAGCTGGGGGCAGCTGGGAGCAGCAGGTGCTCACCTGAAAGCTGGTCTTCTCTTGGGACTAAAGAAGGGGCACCACACTGTAGAGTGCCGGCTGTGAGGTAGAACACGACTGTCTTTGGAATTCTAACTACTTTATTTTAAAGCATTTTATTTTATTTAACAAATAAATTGTATTATGTATATTTGAGGTTTATGAAGGAATGTTATATATGATACATGTAGATAGTAACATAGTTACTATAGTGAAGCAGATTAACATAGCTGTCATCTCACATAGTTACTTTTTATTTTTTGGCAAGAGCAGCTGAAATCTATTTAACAAAAACCCTAATACAATACAATTTATTAAGTAGTCTGCATGTTCTGTATTAGATCTCTAGACTCCTTCACCCTACATATCAGCTACTTTGTATCCTCTGACCTACATCTCCCCATTTCTTCCTCACCACATGCTCTGCCCCTGATAACCACTTTTTTGTTCTCTATTTGAACCTTTTTTAAAAAAGATTCCACATATAAGTGAGATCATGCAATATTTTCTTTCTGTGTCTGGTTTATTTCATCAGCTGAAGGCCTTCCATGTCTATTCATGTTGTGGCAAATGGTAGGACCCCCCTTTTTAAGGCTGAATAATATTTCATTATATAATATATATACAAATATATAAAAATGTGATATATATGATATATATATACATATAAGATATACATATATATATATCACATTTTCTTATCAATGTGCCCGTGTCCCCATGTGCATTGCAGCAATATTCACAATAGTCAAGAGACGGAAACAATCTAACTACTTTTTTTTTTGGTACTTTTCTCCACCTGCCCCTTGGTGGCTCCCCATCCCCCAGCCCAGGAACCTGCTGTTCCCTTTAGCTCTCTGAATTCGTTTCCTGGGGCTCCCACAACAAAAGGTCACAAAGCAGTTGGCTTAACATTTATTTTCTCACCGTTCTGGAGGCCCACATCAAGGTGTCACAAGACCATACTCTTTCCGAATCCCGCAGGGGAGTCTTTCTTGCCTCTTCCCGGCTTCTGGTGTTTACTGGTGCTCCTTGGCATCCCTTGGCTGGCAGTTGCAATTGGCCTCCTTCCATCCCTGCCTCCATTGTCATATGGGTTCTCCCTTCATGTGTCTGTCTTCTGTAATCAGAACTTCCTGGCAATAGGAAAAGCACCACACCAGGAGAGTCAAGAAACTCGGTGCCAGTCTCATTCCTATCACATTGAGTAGATGGGTGACTTTTATAAACAAGGTAGCTCTCTCTCGTTTTTTATCATCTAGGAACTGAAAATGATTTCTAATGCTCATCTAACTATGAAATTCTAGGGAACTTTTTGCTTTGACTCTTTTGCTCAGTCTTGAATTTTTATGTGTCATGTAGCTGGCCCTCTGTATCCATAGGTTCCGCACCTGTGAATCCCACCAAGCGCAGCTCAAAAATATTCAGAAAAAAAAGAATGATTGCATCTGTACTGAAAGCATGCAGACTTTTTTCTTGTTATTATTCCCTGAACAATAGAGTGTAACAACTATTTACATGACATTTGCATTGTATTAGCTATTATAAGTAATCTAGAGATGATTTAAAGTATACAGGAGGATGTACATAAGTTATATACAAATACGACACCATTTTATATCAGGGACTTGAGTATCCACGAATTTTGGTATTTGAGGGAGGTCCTGGAACCAATTCCTCATGGATACCAAGGGATGACTGTATTCATTTTACAACAATTTCTCTTAAAACGGGTGGCGGGTGGTGTTAGAAAGTAGGCAATTTTTTTCCAGCAGTGTTTACTAGTAAAGGGGAATATTTGGGGATGCAGTAGTGCAAGCGTATCCCCCTTGATTGTTCAAGCAAGCCATGGGAGAATGCTAACAAACAGAGACCCTGGGGAGTGTAAAATTTAAAAGCAGAAGGGAGTGAACCCACACCTACAAGCCATCTGATCTCCTACTCATAGCCTACAAAAAGGGTGAAGGAGGGAAGTGTGAGGTGTGAATTGCAGTCCACATTGCCCCTTTGGGTCACCCTACAGTCTAACAATGTTGGGCTTGATTGGCCATCCACAAGTTAGGGGTGATGCAAAAGCCTAATGCTTAAAATTACAGTCTTTGGAGTCCAGTGACACAGATTCACATTTGAACTTTGCTGCTAACTAGCTTAGGAATATGACTTTGCAAGGTTATCCAATTATTCTAAGCCTCCAGTTTCTCATCTGTAAAATGGAGGTAATAATCCTATCAGAGAGTTGTCCCAAGGATTAGATAAAATGTGTAAAGCACTCAACATGGTGTTAGGCACATACTAATTGCTCACTGGCTGGCAGTTTTATCATTATTCCTGTTCCCAATTTCATTTCTACTTTGCTGTTAACAGTTAATATGAGTTATTTCTAGGCTATTAAAAAGCAATAAAAGTAGTAATACCAAGGTAGTGACATGAAAAAATATCATGTAAAAAAGATTCTGAATTTCATTTGAATTTACTTCAACAGAAAATCAGAATTTTAGAGCTGGATGGAGCTTATACATTTCCATTATTTCTTACATGCAGAAACCAAGGTTCAGAGTAACTTGTCAAAAATCACATAACATATTAGAGGCAGAGTTAGGACTACAAGCCATAGCCCCTAGCTCATATCCTAGAGTTTTGTCTGTTGCAGTGGGAATCCTGATTTCCAAGAGAAGGCAAATGATAATAGAAAAATAGAAGCATTATTTATAATTTAGAATGTTAGAAAATATTCTAATATTCTAATCTTACTAGATCCTTTCCAGCACTGTAGGGGCAGCATATTAAATAGCAGCCTGATCTATATTGACCTGTGTCTTCTACCAGAAAGAGACCTGAATAAAGCAACTGCAAAATAAAAGCTGTTCCCCTCACCCTCCCCCCTTGCCCTCCCTCCCTCCCTTCCTTCCTTCCTTCCTTCCTTCTTCTCTTCCTATTATTTCCATGAGGCTACTGGGCATGACCTAATAAGAACCGCCAAATTATAGCTGCAAAATGGTTGCCAGCAATACCATTAATTGTCCTAAATGAAGCAGGTAATAAATTATTGGACTCCATGGCTAAATGGCAAGGATGTGAGACTTATAAACAGTATGTGTGCATCGAGCAATGAGGCCATGTCAATTTCTTAGGCACACACACAAAGCAATGAGAACACAGTATTAGTGCTTAATTGATAATGTTAGAAAATGAAAGCTTCCCTGGAGGTGTGAAGGAAAAACACTATCATTTGTGAGGACTCATACCATAGTCTCCTGCTGGAAATTATTGGCATTAATGGCATATAAATCTGAATTCGAATACAGAGGTTATAATGTGTTTTCTGAGAAGCAAATACTGATTATATGATGGAACAGTGAGTAGAGCTTCAAATGAGAATTCTTGAGACCTGGATTTTGATGCCAGGCTTCTACTGTCTTGCTTTTTTCATAATTCTGGGTAGCTCAATTTCTCAACTTGTTTTTCTCTAAGATTCCTAATCTTTAGAACAATAATTTTCTCCACAAGGATATGTGTGTGTATATATACATAGACACATATATATATACACACACACACATATATATATATCTCCACAAGGATATATATATATATGTGTACATATATACACACACATATACACACACAAATATACACACATATATGAAGTTTGTATTAGTATTATGCACATATACATACACAATGTATACATATATGCATATAGAAAAATAATTTTCTCAATTAGATTTTCTGCAAACTCTAGAAGGATGAGAATTTTAGTTTAAGATCCTAAGACTTTATGGAAAAAATGGAAATGATGAATGAGTTTTAACAAGACCTGTGGAAGTTAAATATACACATATTAATATCTCTGAAAACATTAAAATGGTACTTTACATATAATAAATGACATTTTAGGCAAAATGTCAAAACTTAGGCAAAACTCTAAGATATGGTACCCTATGTTTCCACCGCCTGATGTACACACCCAGTATAATTCCCTCCCTTAAGTGTTGGTGGGATCTATGAATAGAATGGGATATCTGTGATTAGGTTATATTATATGGCAAAGGTGAAAAGATTTTGAAGATGAAATTATGGTCCCAAACCAGTTGACTTTTGAATTAATTAAAAGAGACATTATTCTGAGTGGGTCTGACTTAATCAGATAAGCCCTTTAAACAGAACATCTAGAGGTCAAAGACAAAGAAGCCAGAGACCCTCTCCCCAAAACACCGTAACTTCTACAGCTTGAAGAAGATGAAATCTGCTAATAACTATGGCTTAAAAGAGAATCCTAAGCCACAGATGATACTCCAGCCCCAGACAACACCTTGATCACAGCTTGATGAGACCTGAACAGCAGACCCTGCTAAATTGTGCCTGAATTCCTGACCTACAAAAACTGAGAAAATAAATGTGTATTGTTTTCAGTCATAGCATTTGTGATCATTTGTAATACAACCATAGAAAAATTAAATAGTATCTTAATCTAGTTAATGGGGCTGTGTATAATGTATCTTAATCTAGTGAGTGGGGCTGTGTATAATGTCTCTGTGTTACTTTCCTGTAACCTCTGTAACAAATCAGCACAAACTTAGTGGCTTAAAACAAAACATATTTATTCTTTTACAGTTCTGGAGGTCAGAAGTCCAAAATCAGGTTCAATGGGTTAAGGTTAATGTATTAGCAGGTCTGCTTCCTTCTGAATGCTGTGAGGGGAGAATCTGTTTCCTTGCCTTCTTCAGCTTCTTGTATTCCTTCGCTTATGGCCCCTTTCTCCATCTTCAAAGGGTGGGACTCTACTCTCTACTTATATCATTACATTACCCTCTCCTCTGACTCTGACTCCTCCTGCATCTCTCTAAAAAAGATCATTGTGATTACATCATGCCAACTAGATAATCTAGGATAATCTTCCCATCTCAAGATATCTGACTTAATCATATCTGCAAAGTCTCTTTTGATACATGATATTATGATTGTATATATTATACACAGATCACAATATATTATATAGATTGCTATATAACCATATACATATATGTCCACAGTTCCTAGATAAGAATTCCCATAACAGGGAGTTACAGTCTTTTATTATAATCCTTGGGGACTTTAGGCCTCAGAAGCAGGCTTCAGGAAACAAAATCTTTCTGACCTTCTCTTATTCTCCTTTCACCCACTCAAGGCAAGACCCTAATCTGCTTGTGGGTCATAAGACCCTCATTGCACAGAGGGTCCTTCCCCATACTCTGGAGGAAGGAATGTTGGCACAGAGAGACCAAGAAGGATCTAAACAGATAGGCGTTGCTGGGTTTACATCATACACTTCTTGTCCAATCACATTTTGACACCATTATCCATGCTTCAATCATAGATAACCTATGAAGTCTCCATGAAAGGCTTAAAGGACAGGGTTTGGGAAGCTTCCAGAGAGCTTAACATGTGGAGGCTGGCAGAAAGGTAAAGAACAACTCATCCACCTGCCAGGAGGGTGGCACCCCCTAAGTCCACAAGGACAGAAGTTCCTGTGCTTGGGACCCTTCCAGACCTTGCCCTCTGTATCTCTTCATCTGCTTGTTTATTTGTATGCTTTTAAATATCCTTCATGATAAACCAGTCAGCCTAAGTAAGTGTTTCCTTGAGTTCTGTGAGCCACTCCAGCAAATTAAACCCAAAGAGGAGGTTGTGGGAACCCCAACTTTGAAGACTGTTGGTCAGAAGTTCTGGAGGCCCAGACTTGTGACTGCAGCAGACACCGGCTGGGTGTCCACAGTTCAGTTCTGAAACTGTCTATCCAGAGATAGTGTTGGATCCCACAGGTTGGGGGCTTGGTTCCACAAGACTACCCACTTTTCCCCTCTAGTCGTCTTCTGTGTTGATAATTGTTCTGGTGGTATGAGCAGAGGAAAAGCATGGTTTGAGAGAGTTTTTCCTGAAACATCATATAATGTAACATTTATAAATTCTGAGGATTAGAACATGGACACATTTTGGGGGGCGTTATTCATCCTACTACAGTCACCCTCAAGTCTTCAAAGAGTCACATCCATTGCACATGCAAAATACATTTCCTCCATCCTGAGCTCAAAGTCTCACCATTGCTCTGTTGTTTTGATCATGAGACAATTCTCTGAGAGAAGAGTAAGGCATTGTTCATGGTAGTAATGATGGAAATGAATGGAAACCCTGAATCCCCTACTTCTTCTAATGAATGGAACTCCATTATCTCAGTTCAGTCTGCTTAAGGCTTTGGCAAACTTGATGGCTGTATTATTCCATCTCACATTGTTATAAAAAAACTACCTGAGTCTGGGTAATTTATAAAGAAAAGAAGGTTAACTGGCTCACAGTTCTGCAGGCTGTGCAGGAAGCATAGCAGCTTCTGCTTCTGGAGTGGCCTCAGGAAGCTTCCAATCATGGTGGAAGGCAAAGAGGGAGTGAGATACTTCACATGGCCAGAGAAGAAGAAGAGAGAGATTGGGGAGGTGTCACACACGTTTAAACAACATCTCACAACAACTCACTCTCACAACAACAGCATTAAGGAGGATGGTGTTAAACTATAATAAACCACCTCCATAATCCAATCACCTCCCACCAGGCCCCACCTCCAACACCAGGGATTACAATTTGACATGAGATTGGGCAGGAGCATAGATCCAAACCATATCACTGGCCATGACAAATATTTGTACAGACACCCTGGGAGTATTCTCTCCACCTTTTCTTAGAAAGCATAAGGTGTGGGCTGATCAGTCTTGTTCTGAAGGTCTATTTGTAAATCCTTAGAGGGTTGTTGAGCATTAATCCTACCTTGTTCTGAGGGTCTATTCTTAGGTTATCCTAATGATGTTGCATAAAGTACAATCTTTAAGTAACAGGCCTTTATAAACTGATTTTCATGAAAGACTTTGCCTCTGCTGTTATTCTGTGCAAAGTGCTAGATGCTTTAGCAGTTAGCAGGAGTGCTGTGCTGTGCCAAAGCACACCGCCTTTCTAACCTGAATATGCTGCCTGCGGTTTCTTTGGTTTATTTACAAACTCAATCATATGAGCAATGATGGCTCCCTGAAAATATAATCAAAACAACCTGTTTATAAGACAAAGCTGAGCTTATTTTTACAGTGATAAGAGTAATAAATGGTGATAAAGCAAATACTTGTACAATTGCCAGCCACTACCTTGACAGAATCTTAGTGCATCTCAGAAGACAGAGAGCAAAATCAAGACATTTATTGAGTTTTAGAGTCCTGTTTAAGGCAGGTTTTTCAGTGTGGAGGCTTGATTAGGACTGGGTAACAATCATAATAAGTTAGGAATTGTGCACCCAACAAGGCAGATTTAAAGCCAAGAGGTTCAAAGAATCTCGGAGAATAAGAAGTTCTTTCAATTGTTTGATGCCATTGATTAGTTGGACAATTTAATGCCTATTTAAAGGGCTTTTAAAGGAAGTTTCTGAAATAATAAAGTTATTTGTAACTGTTATCTTTTGGGACAAGATTTTCCTGGAATAATAAAGTCATACTGATGAAGACAGTGGCATAATAAGGTCATGTTAATATAGACAGTAAGTTGTGTAGATACAGATGGTTTTGGTTTTTACAACAAATATTTTTTGAACACATACTAGGAAGTGGTGGAAATATAGTGGTAAATAGAAGGGACCTAATAAATACTGAGAGTCCACTGAGGAGACAGATAAGTAAATAGTCATTTATAAGAAAACTTTGGTTACATAAAATAATATGGATGAATCTTACAAATATAATGTTGAGTAAAAAGCAGGCGCAAAATAATGCGAACAGCATAGTGCCATTTCTATAAAATGTAAAAAGAAGATCATAAGGCAACTGAACTGTATTACTTAAGGATGTATACATAGGTGCTGAAAATAAAAGAAACTAATTATTACCATAGATATCGGAATAGTGGCTACTTTCGGAGGGAAAGAGAATCGTGATCTTTAAAGGATGCCTGGATGGTTTTGGGGGTGCCAGCGATGTTCTATTTGTTGACCTGCATTGTAATTATGCAAGTATTTGCTTTAGAACAATTCGTTAAACTGTACATATAAGTTTATACACTTTCTGTTTGCAGTTTATAGTTTATAATAAAAATATTTTTTTAATAGCCAATTATATATGGTATTATCTTATAAGTGCTGTCATGGGAAGATTACTGAAAGACCAATTGATACTAAAGCAGTACTTTATGGAAAACTTAAATCAATTTAGGAGGCAAAAATTTACATTTGATAAAAATTTCTTAAAACCTAATAAAACGATGTAATTCTGTGCATATGAAAGCATCCCTTACTAAGTTCAACAAAGTGTGTAGAGTTGAATTTACATAATTTTAATATAATGTTTTCAATCAAACATTTTGGTGGTTGCTTGGATAAGGGAGAAGAAAAAGTCAAGGATAACAGGCTTATCAAAGTAGACATATGTTGGGATCATTGCTGGAGTAGGAAAAATAAGAGTAGTTTTGGGAGGTGAAAAGAGGATGAGTATAGTTTGGAACATTTTGAGTTTGTTGCACTCTTGGGATATCCAATGGAGATGTCCAATCAGCTGTTATATTTGTAGGTTTGATGCATCAGTGAAAGCTGTGAACTGGAAATAAAGAACTAGGAGTCATCAGAATAAACATGAAAAATTGAAACCAGAAGAATGAGTAGGGCCATGAGAAGATGAACAGGCTGACAACAGAATCAGTTCATTTTCAAAACTCGGCCATATAAGTATGGGAAAGAGCATACCCATTGCTACCTCCTTTCAGCCCTAATTTGGGCAGACAGTTGAAACAAATCCCCTATATTTTAGGGTGATGACACTTCCACAGAGACATCATTCAGCACCCCCAAGCAAGAGCAACTCCCAGGGAATGCCACTGAATCACTTTATTTCTAGTTTATGGAAATATAAGCATCCTCAAAATATTTATTGAGAGACTTAGCTTGAATGTTACCAGTTGTTCAGGAAGCAAGAGTTTTAGAGTCTTGTTTAAGGCAGGTTTTTCAGTGTGGAGGCTTGATTAGGACTGGGTAACAATCATGATATATTAGGATCTGTGAACCCAACAAGGCAGATTTAGAGCCAAAAGTTTCAAAGAGGTACAAGAATTGGGTGAAAATTCTAGTCAGAATGGCTATTATTAAAAAGTCAAGAAGGCTAGGTGTGGTGGCTCACACCTGTAATCCTGGCACTTTGGGAGGCCAAGGCGGGTGGATTACGAGGTCAGGAGTTCACAACCAGCCTGGCCAAGATGGTGAAACCCCGTCTCTACTAAAAATACAAAAAATTAGCCAGGTGTGGTGTTGGGCACCTGTAATCCCAGCTACTTGGGAGATGGAGGCAGAGAATTGCTTGAACCCAGGAGGCAGAGGCTGCAGTGAGCCAAGATTGCACCACTGCACTTCAGCCTGGGTGACAGAGCGAGACTCCGTCTCCAAAAACAAACAAACAAAAAAAGTCAAAAAATAACAGATGTTGGTGAGGTTGCAGAGAAAAGGGAATGCTTATGCACTGTTGGTGGGAATGTAAATTAGTTCAGCCACTGTGGAAAGCAGTTTGAAAATTTCTCAAAGAATTTAGAGCCACCATTTGACCCAGAAATCCCATTACTGGGTATATACCCAAAGGGAAATAGATAATTACACCAAACAGACACATACGCTCATATATTCATTGCCACACTATTCACAATAGCAAAGACATGGAATCAACCTAGGTGCCCATCAATGGTGGATTGGATAAAGAAAATGTGGTACATATACACTGTGGAGTTCTATGCAGCCATAAAAAAGAATGTAATGATGTTCTTTGCAGCAACATGGATAAAGCTGGAGGCCATAAACCTGACTGAATTAATGCAGGAACAGAAAACAAAATACTGCATGTTCTCGCTTACAAGTGGGAGCTAAACACTGAGTACACCTGGACACAAACATGGGAACGATAGATACTGTGGACTACTAGATGGGAGGAGAGAGAGTGTGAGTAGAAAACCTACCTATTGGGTACTGTGCTCCTTACCTGGGAGCATACCCATGTAAGAAACCTGCACATGCACACCCTGTATCTAAAATAAAAGTTGAAAAAAATTTAAAAATCAGACATAGAGTTAAAATGACACAGGAGGATATAGTCACCACAGAATATGAAGACCAAGTCTTCTTATCGTCCTAAGGGCCTTACTTTATTTTAGCCCCATCCTGTCATAGTGTTTGATGCAAGCATGCTGGGACATCATGAAGAGTTCAAATTATATTTAAAATATCATTTAATAGTTCTCTGAAACTCTTTTTTGGAAGTTTAATGGAATATATTACAACTAAGTAAACACTGTTTAAGATGGCAAAGAAATGAATAATATATTTGACAAAGATTTTAAAACCTGTTAAAATCTAAAATAACATCTGAGTGTTTAATAAAAAGAAAACCTTCGATATATAAAAAATACCATCTAGAACAAATTGTTTCCTGAGACTTCAAAACTGTAAACATTTTCCTGTTATCACTTTTATTATTGATATGTTTCAGGTGAGTGTGTTAAGTAGGTTGGAATTATGTGAATGATTTCCTTAATGTCTTCTTTTCCTTGGCATGTGGGGACCTAGATCACTCCAAACAATTAGCCTTTGAGGTCAATTCAACAGAAACAAGTCATTACCTGTTGCTTTAAATAAGAGTTTAACAAGCTTTTAGAAACCTGGGAACTCAAAAACACTGCCTAAGTCATTTTGCTGTGGGGAGGTAGTGAGTGAGTGTGGGCTATTTTTATTTGCAAAACTATATTTCTTTACAAAGGATTCACTCCTAGGAGTCCTTTTTAAGCTGGGCAACTTCTCTGAACTAAAATACCATTTAATTAATACCCATGTTCCACAAATTTTTTATGCTTCCATTTTGCAAAGAAAGATAAATATGTCACAAAGCTGGGCTGTGCAGATGGACAGAATTCTCTTAAAGTAGGTCCTTAAAAAGTGGAATATGGATATAGACACAGAGTGAGACAGTCAAGTGTCAAAAGAAATCTGTCGGCTTTTTAGCAGTTGAATAATTCAGAAGATGTGCATTAAGCCAACTTCTTAATTTCCCGTTTCCCCCCTTTCTAATTCTTTCTTTTTCATCCTGTGATCTTTCTTCTCTCTCCCTCAAAGCTATTTGTTGCAGAGATGCCCTGGAAAGCAGGTGGTCTTCCTTATATGACAGCATCTGCTGCTCAGAATGAGAGCCTGAAGATCTAAAGGCAAAGGAAATGAAACCGCAGTGCTATAAATGCCTTTTTAAAAATAGCCTTGTTTTTTATTATTTTTTGTTGAATCAACTGGAACATTTTTATTGTTCACAGTAAAGCAAATTGTCTAAAGGCAATGATCCTCCTTCCTTTATATTTCTGATACTAGGGTTTGTTTTATTCCCAGTCATTTACTGGATCAGGTTTCTTCCCTAAGATTTTACAAATGATGTGGGTGGCTGCAAACCCTCTGAAGGTTTTCTAAAGCCATTTGTTAATAATATCCTCTCAGCATTGACTCCAGCCTTTATAGTTGTGATTGTTGGTGAAGCTTCAAGGGCACAGTGGTGTGTTTTTATCCTTCCAGCCCTTGGGGAGAAAAGAATTCCCGGGAGGACTTTTGGCTGGCTTATTATCATCCAGAAACAAGAAATCAGAAAGCCTAAGCTAAAAGGCTGAACATGTTTTTAAACTACTTAAACATGATTGGACAGTGTGGCATATGTAATAAAAAAGAACAGGGGTTCAGGGCTCATATGGACCTGAATTTAAATCCCATATCTGCTACTTACTAAATGTGTAACACTGGTCACTTAAGATTTTAAGCCTTAGATTCTTACCTGTATATAGGTATAATGTATAATATTAGCTATTTTATGGGCAAAAAAGATTTTTGAACCCCAGTTTCTTGTAGGTATAACAATGTAGGTCAAAACAATGCCCATGTCACAGTGTTGCTGGAAGTATTAAATAAAAGTACCTAATAGTGCTTGTCATGTGGGCCCTTGAGAAATGCTAGCTTCCTGTGAGGGTCACCTCCCCTTTCTTTCTCCATTCCTCTGTCCAGTCCACATCAAAATCCATGGGCATTTACAGGATATTGGCACTGGCATTCTTACTGTATCCTCTGCCTTTTATGGGGAAAATCTGGATGAGATGGGAACCTGTCCCAGCCTGTTATGCTGTTGCAGTGAACTTTGATTCACAAGTGAGACCCTTTGTCTTGTCTGGGAGACTGCTGGAAGCAGGGTCTATCTCAGACCCCACTCTTACGCAGAGAGGAAGTGGGGCCACTCGGTTTGGCAGAAGACATTTCCTCTTTGAACCCCTGCCCAATCTGTCCTTTTCTGGTTTTCCCCAGAGCTATGAAATGTGATAGTGAGCTGTAGGATTCATTGTTTTAGGACCATGAAACGAATGTTTGGGGTTTGAGAATACAAACGGTCCTCACATGTCTCCAGCAGCTCATCGGTTGGATACCAGTTTTGGAATCACACAAATTGCCAGTAATGAAGGTTGTTTGCTCACATTTTGTTCTCGCTACTCACTTTCACCTGCCTCTCCCTCCTCCTCTTCTCTAGGCTGGTGTCCCTTCCCTGCCCCAGGGTGACTGGCAGGCACATCAACTGTCATTCCAGTGGGATTCTCACACTGGGCTCTTTGGATGCATTGAACAGTTCCATGAAACATGACTTCATGGACTCGTAGACATATTGTATGCCTTTTATTCTCTTTAATCTCCTGGCTCTTCCTGATTTCTGCTTTCAGCTTCAGTGCTGGGTGCTTGAGATGTCAGTTGGCCAAGAAAGGTAGCCCCCATCTAAATACCTAACGCAGTAAAGGATAATTATCAAATCCATCAGTTGTGATCCTGTTTACATTTCCAATGAGAAAGTCAGAGAATTAGACAGCTGATTTGAAGAGAGTATAATTAAGTGCTACAATAAAAGTAAGCACAGTAGCCTGTGTAAATAACAACCTAATCTAAATTTTTTTCTTGGCTTTTTTTCCCTTAAAAATTTAAACAAAAAATGTACAGCTTTATTGGGCAATAATTTATTTACTGTAAGCTATAATTCAATAATTTTAAATAAATTTATAAAGATGTGCAAACCCCAAGCACAATCTGACTTCAGAACGTTTCCATTTTAGAACTTTTCCCTGAGTTCCTCACAAATCTGTTTGGAATGAATACCCTCTCACACACTCCCAGCGCCAGCAACCATTGATCTACTCTCTGTCTTGATAAATACGCATTTTTGTGCATTTCCTATAAATGGAATCATACAGTGTGTATCCTTGTGGATCTCACTTTTTTCATTTACCATATTTTTGAGGTCCATCCATATTTTAACATGTATCAGTGTTTGCATTCCTTTCAATTGCTGACAAATATTCCACTATATGGATATACCACATTTATTCATTTATCAGATTGTTAGACACTTGGATTATTTCTAGTTTGGGGCTATTATGGTAATGCTGCTGTGAATACTTATGTTCAAATCTTTGTGCATATGTTTTTATTTCTCAGGTAGATTCTTAAGAATAGAATTGCTGGGTTATTTGGTAAGTTTATGTGTAACTTTTTAAGAAACTGCTAAGCTGTTTTGGGTAGTGGATGTACCATTTTACATTTCCACAAGTAATTGATAAGGATACCATTTTTTCACATACCATTTTAGTTGATATGCATTGGTAACTCCCTGTAGTTTTAGTTTCCTTAATGACTAATGATGTCAAGCACTTTTAAATGTACTTGTTAGCCATTCATATGTTATTTTGCTCATTTTCTAATTGGGTTGTGTTTCTACTATTGAGCTTTAAGAGTTATTTATATATTCTAGATACAAGTCTTTTATTTTTATTTATTTTTTCGAGAGAAGGTCTTTCTCTGTTACACAGGCTAAGGTGCAGTGGCACAATCATAGCTCACTGCTACCTTGGACTTTTGGGCTTAAGTGATCCTCCCACTTCAGACCCCATATTAGCTAAGACTACAGGCGTGTGCCACCACGCCTGGGTATTTTTTTTTTCTTTGTGGAGAGATGCTATGTTTCCCAGGCTGGTGTTGAACTCCTGGCCTCAAGCAATCCTCCTGCCTTAGCCTCCCAAAGAACTGGGATTACAGGTGTGAGCCAGCATGCTCAGCCTAGATACAAGGCTTTTATCAGATATATGATTTGCAAATATTTTCATCCACTCTGTGGGTTGCCCTTTCATTTCCTTAATGGTGTCTTCTGAAGCACACTTAATTTTATAAAGTCCAGTTTACCAGGTATTTTTTTTTTTTAATGGCTCGTGCTTTGGTTTTAACCTAAGAACTCCTTGACTAACCAAAGGCCATACAAATCTTCTCCTGTATTTTCTTCCAGATGTTTTATACTTTCAATTCTTGCATTGATATTGATGATCCATTTTGAATTAAAGTTTCTACGTGGTGCTAGTACAACCATCTATTGAAAAGACTATCCTTTTCTCACTGAATTGTCTTGGCACTTTTGTTAAAAATCAATTGACTGGTTGAGTGCAGTGGCTCATGCCTGTAATCCTAGCACTTTGGGAGGCTGAGGCAGGTGGATCCCTTGAGGTCAGGAGCTCAAGACCAGCCTGGCCAATATGGTGAAACCCCATCTCTACTAAAAATACAAAAATTAGCTGGGCATGGTGGCACATACCTGTAATTCCAGCTACTTGGGAGGCTGAGGCAGGAGAATCACTTGAACCAAGGAGGCGGAGGTTGTGGTGAGCCGAGATCGTGCACCACTGCATTCCAGCCTGGGCAACAGAGTGAGACTCTGTCTCAAAAAAAAAAAAAAGAAAAGAAAAAAAAATCAGTTGACCGTAAACATAATACATATTTCTAGACTTCTGTTCCACTGATCCATATAGGTCTATCCTTATGTGAATACCACACTGTCTCAATACTGTAGCTTTATAGTGAGTACACTTTGTTTTTCTTCAAAATTGCTTTATTTTAGGTCTTTTGCATTGCCATTTAAATATTAAAATTATCTTGTCAATTTTTATAATAAATCCTTGAATTTTATAATCCATAAACATGGAATGTCTTTCCATTTATGGATGTATTTTTAAATTACTTTCAGCAATGCTTTGTAGTTTTCAGTATACAAATCCTGAGTTTCTTTTGTTAGATTTGCAGTTAAGTATCTTACTCTGTTTCGTTTTTGTAAATGAAATTTTTTTTTAATTTACTTTCTGGTTATTTGCTATAAGTTTATAGAAATACAATTAAGTTCTGCATATTGATCTTGCAACTTGTGACCTTACTAAAATCGTTATAGTAGCTCCACATTGTGTGTGTGTGTTCCCTAAGAATTTCTACATGTCACCCGCAAATACAGTTTTACTTCTTTCTTTCTAATCTGGTTGTATTTAATTTCTTAGGCGCACAGTTTTCTTTCACAATTAAGTATGTTAGCTGAAAATTTTTCATGGATCTCCTTTACCAGGTTGGAAAAGTTCCCTTCTATTCCTGGTTTGTTGAGAGATTTTCATCATGAATCAGTGTTGGGTTTTGTTGAATGTTTTTTCTGCCTCTACTAGATGGCCATATGGGTTTTGTCCTTTACTACTTTATAATGGTGTATAAAAGTAATTGATTTTCTTATATTAAGGCAATCTTACATTCCTAGGGCAAATCCCACTTGGTCTTAATAATAATCCTTTTTATATGTTTCTGAATTTGGTTTGCTAATATTTTAAGGATTTTTGCATCTATGTTTATGAGGAATATTGAACTATAGTTTTCCTGTGATATCTCTGTCTGACTTTGGTATCAGGAATAAAGCTGGCTTTTTGGAATGGGTTAGAAAATGTTCCCTTCTATTCTATTTTTTGGGAGATTTTGAAAAGGATTGATGTTTTTCTTCTTTAAGTGTTTGGTAAAATTCACCAACAAAGCCATCTGGTCCTGAGCTCTTTTTTGTTAAGTGGATTTTTTTTTATTACTAATTCAATTTCTGTACTTGTTACAAGTCTGTTCTGATTTTGTATTTCTTCATGAGCAAATTTTGATCACTTGTATGTTTTCAGGAATTTGTCCATTTCATCTAGGTTATCCAACTTGTTCACTTACAGTTGTTCATAGTATTCTCTTATAATCCTTTATATTTCTGTAAGGTCAGTAATCATGTCTCCATCTTTATTTCTGCTTTTAGTGATTTGCATCTTCTCTCCCTTTTTTCTTAGTGAACTTACCTAAACGTGTGGCAAACTTGTTAATCTTTTCAAACAACCAACTTTTGATTTCATTGATTTTCTCTAATTTCTCTATTGTTTTTCTAGTCTCCATTTCACTTATTTCTTCTCCAATTTTCATTCTTTCCTTCCCTCTGCTAGCTTTGGTTTTAGTTTGAACTTCTAGTTCTTTAAGGTGTAAAATAGGGTTATCAATTTGCGAGAGATCTTTCTTCTTTTTAATATAGGCATTTACAGCTTGTTATAAATTTAACTCTGAGCACTGTGTTTACTGCATCTCCTAAGTTTTGGTATGCTATGTTTTCATTTGCATTCATCTCAAAGTATTTTCTAATTGCCTTGTGATATATTTTCTGCCCAATTTAAAGAGTATATTGTTTAATTTCTACATATTTGTGGATTTTCCAGTTTTCCTTATGTTATTGATTTCTAATTGTTTTATTCTATTATGGTTGGAAAAGGTATTTTGTAAGATTTCAGTCTTTTAAAATTTATGGAGACTTGTTTTATGGTTTAGTATATGGTCCATCCTGGAGAATATTTCATGTAGACATGAGAAGAATGTATATTCTGCTGTTGTTAAACGGAGTTTTCTATGTATGTCTATTAGGTCTAGCTGGTTTATACTATTATTCAAGTTATCTGTATCCTTGCTGATCTTCTCTCTAAATGTTCTCGTTTCCGTCTTATGAGGACCCTTGTGAATACACTGGGCCAAGCTGGATAATCCAGGATAATCTTCTCATCTTGGAATTCTTAATCACATCTGTAAAGTCCCTTTTTACCTTTTAAGGGAAGGTATTTGCAAATTCCAGGGATTAGGAAGTGAACATCTTTAGGATGCCATTATTCAGCCTCTCATTTTAACTATATAGTCTCGCCTTAAAATACTTATCTATAGTCAGTGCACTCACTAACTGCATGGTAGGACAGGATTAACTCAGAAATAGGGAGAAGAGTGTGCAACTACAACAGCATGGGGGCAAAACACAGTATCAAAGTAGCATTTTGAAGTATTCCAAAACTGAATGATGGATGTTATTCTATCGGAATAAAAGGAGGCCTCAACTTACAGGACAATGGAAATCAGGGTGGAAAACTGTACATGTATGTATGTATGTATGTGTTTTGTTAGAGACAGGGTTTCACTCTGTCGCCCAGAAGAGAGTATAGTGACTCAATCGTAGTTCACTGCAGCCTTGAACTCCTGGGTCAAGTGATCCTTCCAAAGTGCTAAGATTGCAGATGTGAGTCTCTACATGCAGCCTGTATTTGATATATTTATTGTATTTAATGGGACTTGGCAAGAGGTTTTACATGGGGGAGTCATTGTTACTTATGCTCCAATGTAGAGAAAATCTGAGTCTCTCCCAAGTATTTGTGTGTGTGTGTTTGTGTGTGTGTGTGTGTGTGTGTGTGTGTGTGTGTATGAAGGGCATGGGTTTGTATCAGAAGCATACTTTGAGCCTCCAGATATAAATTTTATGATATAGTTTTCATTCCTAATAATAATAGTTATGGGTTTATTCCTATGTGTGTCACACAAAATATTCTTCACAGTGGGGAGATTTTATAAATTAGGGTTATGTTTTCCACTGGGGTCTTTGTAATAAATTTAAAAAAATTTGTTGGTTCATCTTTATTTGTGTGACTTACATTATGTCTAGCTTGAAAGACCTTGATCTGTCTTCAATTAAGTTTTATGGCTTTGTACTCCACAGCCAAACCATAACTATAAACCTACAAGAAAAGTTATGGCTGAAAGAAAGAACATCACAACATGTTAACTGCCCTCTTTCTATCATTTAGAAATCTCTAGTTGTGAGCCAGGAAGTTTCTGACCAGTGAGTTCAACTCTAAATGTTGATGCTCCTTTGTTAGACTTTATTTTAAAGTTTTTTGTTTGTTTGTTTACCAAAGAAAGGGCTTCCGAAGGATGACCACAAAATCCAACGGAAAATAACATGGGAATAGTTTTGATAGCCTACTGAAATGCAGTCAGATGATGTCGTTTCATATCGTGGTTCTGATACTTACAACTTGACCTTGTAAAAGTCAAATAATGTCTATGAGCCTCAGTTTTCTCACCTGTAAAATGAAGACACTATCTACCTCGCACAGTTTAAGAGTTACTAGAATGTGCTTTGAAAAGCGTAATGTACTAAACAAATGAAATGGATTACTACTACTTACAAGTAGAAGAGGAACCTCTGCATCTTGAATAGGAATAATAGATTGCACATATGTAAATTTTCATTATTAAGAATGAATGTATTTGGTGAGAACAAGTACTCCATCCAACGGCTTGATAGGTTTCAAATATCTAGATCATGAGGCTGATGGGACAAATGTGAACATTTTGTTTCTATTTATCTCCATGTAACCAAGTGGAGTTTTCTCTCCATTTTTTAGCCAGAGCTCCAACTCTGACCAGCCATCTCACAAATAATTGGTGTCTGGTTAGGAAAAACTAGATAAATATGATAAATCTACCCCTACTATAGGAGAAAGGAGTTGAAGACACAAGCTCCTTTATTGATAGGTCAGATGTGCGTAGTTTACATCAGTAAAACAAAATACTTGGCCAGGTACATCAAAAGAGTGGGGAATGGGTTACTAATATTTAGAAAGAATTATTTAATAACATAATGAGCATCACACACTCAAATTTAGTTTTTTTTTTTAAAAAAATGATAGTTTTAGGGATAGCATGAGTAGTCCAGAGAGAATTTCACTGAGAATATGAATCTTCTAGCCCAATATTTGTGAATATATATGTGATGTGTGTACATGCACACACACACACACATATACCCACTTGGGGCTCAATCAAGTGAACAAAAAATTACTTGGGATTTAAAAAATTATGTCTGTACTTTCCACTCTGGGTTTGAAATAAAATTAATGCTTTAGGGAGAGAGAATTTCTCCCAATATTACTCAAGAAGAGTTAAGGAAAATCTCTCCAAACAATTTAAAATGATTGAGAGAATGCAATGGTGTAAAGAGAGGGGTTCTTTAAATTTTTATTTTGAGAAAGGAGAGGCAAAAGAAAAATATAACTCCTTTGTTCATTAGTGTCATTCAAGAGCATGGAGATGCATATATCACTTTCCCTCACATTACGTTGCTGGATTGCAGCCCTATGGCCACATCTGCCTATCTATTGGTGTTGATGCCGTGCAATCAAGCTTCAGAGACCAAAAGGGGGTTGAGTTGGCAGAGATCAGGTCATATGTCCTTGCTTTGGTTGCCAGCAGATGCAATAGTGAAAGGTAAGAATCTGATTTCCACTGAGATGTATTCAACAGGGAATTCACACAGATTAGGAAAACTTTTTGATACTGAGGAGCTAAAATAAAATTCTAGTGCTTATTACATAATGAATTCATTAAGAAAAGCTGTGTACTCAAGATGATCAACACTGTAAGAACTTCAGATTATTAATCCAAACATTTGTTGGTCATTCACAGGATTAGAAATAGAATCTTTTGTGGTAGATTGTATTTTGCAGATGGTCACGATATCTCCCATCCCACATCCTTGTCTAACAATGTGACTTTGATTTCCTCTCCTCAATAGGGGAGTTTCTTTTCACTCCCTTTGAATCTGAAAAATATAGTCATTTATATATTTTCTTATTTATAATAGTCTTCTATACAGCCATCCACCAATTTATTCATGAATATATACATGTACACACACACAGTGCTCAATTTGCCTTTTGTTTCTTGGGAAAAATGGATACTATCAGCAAGTGCCAGGCTCTTTGCTAAATATATAAGCTTATTTAAATCCCACAACTTCTCATGTGATAGGTGCTATTACCATTTTACATATGATCTTTGTGAGGCAGATGTCTTCTAGAACATGTCAGGTTCTTATTAGAATTTGTATGGTAAATTTCAATTTCTAAGTTTTTAAATACGCCACACGTCTACTATTTCTACCATAGCATAGCTGTATAGTGGAGCAGTAAGAACATGAGCTTTGGAGCTGTTATGTCTATTTATTTATTTATTTATTTAATTTTTTATATTTTGGAGACAGAGTCTCACTCTGTCACCCGGGCTGGAGTGCAGTGGTGCTGTCTCAGCTCACTGCATCCTCCGCATCCTGGGTTCAAGTGATTCTCCTGCCTCAGCCTCCCTAAGTAGCTGGGATTACAGGCTCCCACCACCACACCTGGCTAATATTTGTATTTTTAGTAGAGATGGTGTTTCACCGTGTTTCCCAGGGTGGTCTTGAACTCCTGAGCTCAGGCAATCCTCCCTTCTCGGCCTCCCAAAGTGCTGGGATTATAGGCATGAACCACTGTACCTGGCCTGGTATGTCTAAGTTCAAATCCTGACTCTACCCCTTAAAAATGTGTGACCATGTGCAAATCACTTAATCTTACTGTGGCTCAGTTTTCTCATCTAAAAGTTATAGATAATAGCTACTGAAGAGTTGTTATGAAATTCACACCGCCTACTAAACAGTTGTCATGAAAATTATACTTACTTAATATTTATAAGATGATTTGGACAGTGCCTGTCAAATAGTTAAGCACTATATTTATGATTACTAGATAAAATGTTTAAAATAAAACATAATTTCTCCCTTATATCATGTATTTTTCTTCAATTTTGCCTAAATTTTAATTTTGTGAATTACCTAATGAAAAATTTTGCAGAAGTAAAGACTTTTTTATGCTCCCATGAGAGCACTAGATCTGTAGCTATTTATTTAACTGGTTCATTCTGGGATGGTAAAGGTCTTGACGCAGCAAGGAGATGTGTAGGTGGATGGAAAGGAGCTTTATGAGTGCTCGAGCCTGTCTGAAAGTTCATATCTATACATTCTTGCCCCTTAAATATCTCCTTTTTTTTGCTTGTCATATTCACAGCTGATAGAATTATATTGTCTTTAGCAGAATGCTTCAAAATGTGGTATAGGTAAACAGAATGACACTAATTCACCCAAGTAGTTAAAGGAAAACTATTTAAAGGATTATGTCTTCACTTGTTTTTTATGATTGAGAGTATTGTTACTAAGTTAATGCAATTATGAAGGTGGAGGACGCAACATTAATCAGAGTGGCTGACTGTTCTATCTGCTGGGTGTCTATTTACTTATGTAATTTAACACTTCATACTAATTCCTCACCATGTTAGAATTGTATTAGTCTTGGCCACATATTTTGTGCAGTGCAATTGGAGATTTCAATGCATTCACACAGCTTTACCCTATTAGGAGCTGGCTCTTCTCTCTCAAGACCTCTACTAAACTGAGGGATGTAAGCTATGAGAATGCAAAGGCATAAGAATTATATAATGGACTTTGAAAACTCAGGAGGGAAGCATGGGAGGGGGATGAGATATAAAAAACTACACTTTGGGTACCAGTGTACACTGCTTGGGTGATGGGTGCACCAAAATCTCAGAAATCACCACTAAATGACCAGGTGCAGTGGCTCACGCCTGTAATTCCAGCACTTTGGGAGACCAAGGCGGGTGGATCAGTTGAGGTCAGGAGTTTGAGACCAGCCTGGCCAACATGGTGAAACCCTGTCTCTACTAAAAATACAAAAGTTAGCTAGGTGTGGTGGCAGGTGCGGTGGCAGGTGCCTGCAATCCTAGCTACTTGGGAGGCTGAGACAGGAGAATCACTTGAACCCAGGAGGCAGAGGTTGCAGTGAGCCAAGATCACACCACTGCATTCCAGCCTGGGTGACAGAGTGAGACTCCATCTCAAAAAAAAAAGAAAGAAAGAAAGAAAAAAGAAAAGAAACCCAGAAATCAACATTAAAGAACTTTTCCATGCAACTAAATACCACCTGTTCCCCCAAGACTATTGAAATAAAAATTAAAATTAAAATTAAATAAAGACCCCTATCAAGCTGATGCAGACTAAGAGCAGCAAAAGGCTCAGACTCTGGGGATTCCATTCAGGACAATGGATAAAAGTCAAGTAGAGGAACGCATTAAACTGCTCATGTACATGCAGTGCCAGATGGACCTAAACATTGATACAGTGGGGAATTGGAAAGCTGCTAATGTGGCTGTAGAAAACTCAGGAGTGTCTTGGTCTGTTTGGGCAGCCTTTACAAAATACCATACACGGGGTGGCTTCTAAGCGACAGAAGTTTATTTCTCATATTTCTAGAGGCTGGAAAGTCCAAGATCCAGGCCCTGGCAGATTTGTTATTTGGTGAGGGCCTGCTTCCTGGTTCATAAACAGCCACCTTTTTGCTGTAAACCTCCATAATGGAAGGAGTAAGGGAGGTCTCTGGGGTCTGTTTTATTAGGTCATAATCTAATTCATCAGAGCTCCACCCTCAGGACCTAATCATCCCCAAAGACTCCACCTCCAAATACCATCACATTGGGATTTGGGTTTCAACATATGAATTTTCAGGGTTGGGGAGGACACAAACATTCATGGTAGCAAGGAGAAAAAAGACTAGAAACGAAGATCAGAGCAAGGAAATAAAGTAAAACAGAGAGCATCTTTGTGAAGAGAGTGAAAAGAAAGGCAAACAAAAGAGAGGAAAATGCAAAATGGACAAAAAGTTACCCTCTCCTCCAAGCTTGTTTTATGCCCCTCTATTGTGGCACTTTCCCATTGTGTTGGAAATCTCTGATTATATAGCCCTCCAGGGAGGTAGCACAGGCAGGGCAGAGTAGTGGTCAACAGATAGCTATTTATAGGATAGCTGGATGAAGGAGAAGGATAAATAGGGATTTAGAATAACGAAGGAAAATGTAGAAGCAAGCAGAGGAAAGTGAAGTTGACGAGAAATTAACAAACACATCATTACTAACTAGAATATTAGAGACAATATGGCTATCAAGAATTAGGAAAGCCTCTCTTCCCTAATTTGTCATATCTCAGTCAGTTTCAAATATTTTATATTCAATGAAACCCAAATACTGAGTTCCTCCTTTTACAAAGTGGAGATAGGATGAAATCCATATGTTTCTGATTCATTTACACAAAACTCGTTGAAATTCAGTTTAACATAGGGCGATTGGATGTCATATATGCCAGTGCACACATAGTAATTGTTTTAAGCTGTTTTTGATGCCCCAGGAAGTCTCTAAGAATAAACAACATCAAGTCTCAAAGGCCTAACAGTGCAGTCTGAAAGAAAAAAACAAAAATATCTGAATAAGAGTCTACATTTCCAAATTTAACAGTCTGCTGTGAAGAATCCAAGGATATCTTATGAGGCCCAGGATCCCAGGAAACAGCAGTCAGGGCATGACAATTGGAGAATAGGTAGAGTCCTCGCCAGCAATGTTGTGAGGAAATGGAAATAAAATGAAATGAAGCAAAATCCAAATGGAGGAGAGAATGAGGCTCTATCTGAAAATAACTGAAGATGGATTGAAGCAAGAAAAAGAAAACCCATGGAAAAAATGGGAACAGAAGAAGATCAAGGAGTTAGAAACAAATTGAACTTTCAAACAATAAAGTTTTACAACTACAGTGTTAATTGGGTGCAATTGTTCCTTATTTCAGTGCCTCATTGTATTTTATACACTGGTTCAGTCACAGCCAGTGCAGAGACACACTGATCAGAACCCCAAAGGAGAAGATGACAGAGAATGTCTTTGCTACCTAGTAGCTTCCATCTTAGCTGGGGGAGAAAGGCCATGAACTCATAGAAGGGGAGTTGGGATTCTGGTTTCAGCAAGTGCAAACATGACAATGCTGTTTACTGAGATGAGAGAAGAGTGGATATGTTAAGTTTGAGATGGCTGAGCTATATCCAAGTGGAAATGTTAAGGAAGCAATTAAATATATAAATTTGGGCATCATCAACATATCTAATCAGCAATATTGAAACCATGAGGGTAGTTGAATGCTCTGAATAATAATAGCTAATATATATTGAATGTTTCAATGTTCCAGGAACTATTTTAAGCACTTGATATGGATTATCTCATTAATGCTTACACTGTCCTGCGAGCTAGAAACAATTATTATCCAGAGTTTACATATGAGAAAACAGGGGATTAAAGGATTCTTCTCAGTAAGACTAAACCAGCCCAGAGAAAAGACCATTGAGAGTGACATTAGGGGTCCTTGTGAACAATGAGAGCCCTGCCTCCTATACTTGGAGCTTGAAACCAGCTCTCTAGTGTTCAAGTCCTAAAAGTAGCTCACCAAGGAGCACCATACATTTCAGAAAATCTTTGAAATGATATACACAGACCAAGACAGTCAAAGGGAAGGTTGGGTTGGGAGCAAGCACCAAAAAAAAAAAAAAAAAAAAAGAAAAAAAAGAAAAAAACCTCACAGAAACACAGTAACAAAGATAGAGAATGCCTTTGTCTTAATTTATGGCTCACTATATGGTAATTTTTAGTAAATTTCAATGTACGCTTGACTAAAATATACTCATATTGCAGTTGTTGGCAGTACTGTTCTCTGTATGTCCATGATATCAAGTTTGCTAATCATGTTGTTAACATCTTCTCTATCCATGCTGATTTTTTGTCTGTTCTATCAAATACTGAGATATATAAAATGTCCCAGTTTCCTGATTGTTATCTTTTTCTTCTTGTACTTCTGTCAATTTTCCTTTATATAGTCTAAAGATTTGATGTTAGGTCTACCAAAAGTTAGTCTGAATAAATCTTTAATATGATTTAAAGCATTATAATTATGAAGTGACCCTCTTTGTTTTCAGTAAACTTCTTGCTTGATATTAATATTGTTATTATTTTGATTAGTGTTTGCATGGTATATCTTTTCCTATTCTTTTATATATAAACAATATCCTGTTTTCATTGTGTTACTTGTTAACAAAATATTGTTGAATCTTGTGTTTTTATCTAGTCTGACAATCTTTGTCTTTTAGCTGGTAGGTTTAGTTCACTTAATATAATTAGTGATATATTTGGGCTTAGATCTACCATCTCACTATGTACCTCCTAATGTTTCTTCTTTTACACATTTTTTCTTTTATTCCCTTATTTTGATTATTTAACTTTTTTTCTAGTTTTCTTCTGTTAATTTTTAGTTTTCTTCTGTTAATTTTAGTTTTCTTCTGTTAATTTGGAAGTCATACACCCTTTAATTACTTTTTAGTTCAGGTTGTTCTTCCCCTTTTTCCAATCATGACATCATTACAACAGACAGTAAAACACAAAGCAATTGATTAGGCTAGAGCTTTATATTAGTTGCATCACTGATTGTGTGTTGTTAGTGAAAATTTTAAGTCAGACCCAACATTATGTAAAATCAGACTCCAATATTTACTTATTGTACTATGCTGGGTAATGTATTCATGTCATTGAGTTTCTTCACCTATCAAATAGAGTTGATATATCTTTATAACCTTGAACCCTGTAATAAACTTATGGAGTTGATGTGAGGATAAAGTCATATGATGTTCAAAGAGCATTAAACACTGATCCTAACATATAGTAAGCATGAGGTCTGTATTCCTCTGTCTTTTCTAAGCTTCACCATATTGAAAGACATCATAGATTCCTAGAGTCAAGTAGACTTGGAAAGTTAAATTGTGTTGCTAATGGATGGCTTTATTTATTTATTTGAGGCACAGTCTTCTCTGTCATCCAGGCTAGAGAGCAGTGGCACGATCTGGGCTCACTGCAACCTCCACCTCCCAGGTTCTAGCGATTCTCATGCTTCAGCCTCCCAAGTAGCTGGGATTACAAGCATGCACCACCATGCCCAGCTAAATTTTTTTTTTTTTTTTTTTGTAGAGACGGGGTTTCACCATGTTGGCCAGGCTGGTTGGTTTTATGTATTTTACACTGATTCAATTAGCTTAAAATTCAGAGAGTGACAATTCTGATGTTGAAACAAAGTTATCTCTGTGTGTGTATGTTTGATGGGGCGGTGGGGAGCGGTTCTTGGGCTGTTGATAACCGATACATTTTATACCCTTTTCCTGCTCTGCTCCAGTCCATAGGGTGACTAACACCTGAAAGCTGTATTTCCCTGTGTCCTAGTTTCTTGCTAGGTTTAACCAATGTTGCACACCAGCAAGATTATGGGCAGAGGGGAGGAAGAAGTGGGTTGTTTTCCCCTTTTTTCTTCGCATCTGGGCCCATCTTCCTGAGTGGCTGTGTCTGTTCCATTGTGCTAACTTCCTCTGTAACAGATGCAGTGCGTTTCTAGCTTCTACCCAGTGATTGCTGCCAAAACTACCTTAATCCCTGTAGTTTATGGGTGATAACAGCTTCCTGATGTTGCTAAACCTTTGGGTTTCCTCTATGTCCCCTCTATGTGATTTCTTAAGTATTTTATCATCTTTGTTACCAGTCACCTGGATTAAATGTTTTCTTTTGTAAATACTTAGTGTAGCTTTTTCTAGTTTGACCATGACTGAAACAATGGGAGTGATTGGTTGTGTGAGCGTGTCAGTATTTGTATTTAGAGGTGAATTAAAGTAGGGTGTCACCTACTTTAGTGACTGTGGCTTCCTATGCACATCCAAAAATGGTAACTAAACTATGAGCTAGCTAGATACTCCAAGAAAAAAAAAGTTCACTGGAGTCACGCAATAACTTAATGAGCTCACTTATTGGTGTGTTACACTATGAATTATATGGACATTTTCATAGATGTTAAAACAGAGTCATTGATGGATCAATGTGATGGTTCTGGTACAATAACCATTACAAAATAGAAAAGAATCCCTTTGCTGTTTGGGCTACTTCCTCATTCTCTGAGAGAAAATAGAGTTTGCTGCCCATCTTAATACCTTGTCTATTGCTAGATAAGCCAAGGGAAGCCCCTTCCATATATAGTTGCTGTTTAATGATACCTGTCCTCTAAAGTCACCCAACACCTTGGATTGCTGATAAAACGAGTTAATGGGTGCAGCACACCAACATGGCACATGTATACATATGTAACAAACCTGCACGTTGTGCACATCTACCCTAAAACTTAAAGTATAATAATAATAATAAAAATAAATAAAAAGAAAAAAGGCAGAAAGAAGAAAAAAATACTAATAGTTAAAAATAGGATGGGGGTGGGGAAAGGCCTGGATCTAAATTTTTCTGGGAAGATTTTTAAACTTTTTTTAAACTTTAGTTTTGCTACTTATAAAATCTTTTCACACTGGAAATATTGAGATTTTTTTTTAATGTACTAAAAGGAATTACCTGATGGCATTCCATTTTTCCCTCTTAGGGACTGCTGAATGAATTGGTATTTCCCCACCCAGCTGAAGGTATACTTTTATTTTATTTGTCTCAGTGCCGGTTTCAGATTTTCACTTCCCTGTTTTGAATGTTGACTCCTTTAATTACTTTGTTATACATTTGCCAAGAAGAATATTTTTCAGTCTAGCTTTGTGAGCCTGTAAAACATGAAGCAATTTTTCTAAATAATATCCCATTTGACACATCATTGGCTTGGGCTGACTTCTTTCAATCTAGACCAATGTAGAGAAGTTTTTTCGCCAATGTAGAAATATCCTAGTAATAGATTTGATCACATACGTATGTTTTACTGTGCTTTAGGTGGTTAAAGGTCAAATGCCAATAATATTGCCTTCTCATTTGACTTATCAAGCAAATTATGTATATTGAAAAGGGATAAACTAGGAGTGTTGCAAAATGTTTTAATGTCAACAACTATTTACTAAATACCTACTATGTGCTAGGCAGTGTGCTAAGCATTACAACGATGTAACAATGACACTCAT
Organism: Hylobates moloch; assembly: GCF_009828535.3. NCBI lineage: Eukaryota > Metazoa > Chordata > Mammalia > Primates > Hylobatidae > Hylobates > Hylobates moloch. The sequence goes on from NW_026652294.1 coordinate 58,506,937, forward strand.
AGTACTCAGGGGACTGTATTTAAACGAATTATTTAAAGCACTTAGCATTGTTCCTGGCATGTAGTAATGCTCAATAAGTGGTAGCTGTTATTAATAATCTGGTGTCTTGCATCCCAATCCTGGGTTTTCCCTGCTCTAAAGAATCAAGATAGGATAGGAGATGTGTCTATGCCATGTGATCCTGACCATGCTTCTATTGGCTTCCCATATTAACTTTAACCTAACTACTAACCTATCTACTTTATCTGCCTACGACTACTATTATCTATATACTACTAACTATTATTTATCTATCACAAACAAACCTACCTGCTTTAACCTTCATCCTGCTATGGTCTGAATGTTTGTGTCTCCCCAAAACTCACGTTAAAATCCTAACCCCTAAGGTGATGGTATTAGGAGGTGGGGCTTTGGAGAAGTGATTAGGTCCTGAGGGAAGGGCCCTCATGATTGGGATTAGTTTATTGAAGAGACCCCAGAGGGCTAGGTCCCCATTTCCTCTATGTACAGTTACAATGAGAAGGTGGCCCTCCATGAGGTAGTGGGCTCCCACCAGACACAGTGAAGATTCAGTGTCTGGTGAGGGCCCACTTCCTCATGGAGGGCCATCTTCCATTGCAGATCTTGGACTTTCCAGCCTTCAGAAATATAAGAAATAAATTTCTGTTGTACAGAAGCCACCCAGTCTTTGGTATTTTGTTATAGCACCCCAAACTAACTAAGATACTGCTTTTCAACCCCTTATCTTAATAATGAAAATGGCTGACATTTAACCTGACTCTGACCTTTTTCAGGTATGGTGTTAAATGCTTTATAAGTATTATCTTATTGAATCTTATGCAGTAGACCCTATAGCCCTCCCTTTTTTATTATTAGTAACTGAAGTTTAGAAAGATTGAGCAAACAGTCTGCATAGCTAGAAAGTGGCAGAACTAGAATTTAGGTCCAGGCAACTTGACTCCAAAGCTTGTGTTCTCAAATGCTAGGTCCTGTTGCCAGTTCCCTTGGACTTTCATGTCAACATGACCTGTTGTAACCTCAGGCTGGACAGATGCTGTTCTGAGTCTCTGGTCCTGATAGGCTGGTTGCTGAACCCGGCCCCTTCCCAAACTCTAGTGCAAGGAGCTGGAGAGTTATATAATTAGAGAAAGGAATAGTAGTCCCATAAAAATAAGGGCTCCCTAAGTGGTCTTCCTGGTTGTTCCATGTGGACACTAGAAAGAAGAATTTAGAAAAGGGAAAAAAAAGAATCCTGGGTCTTATTAGTAAGTAGGTAGAAAGAAGCAGTACCTGGAGGGTCACTAGGAAGAAAACTTTTAAGAGGAGAGAAAAATTTTGCTTAAAAAATTGAAAGGCAATAAGTGATATCAAATAGCTAATGAGATTCTCTGGGGATAAAAGGAGATGAGTAAGGGCCACTGTGAAAAAGTGGGCAGTGTCCACCACAGAGTAGCTTTCCATTCCGTCTCTGCTTCTCAGTTTGCAAACTGTTTTTCTCTCATTCTAAAGACTGTAGACATTCATTTGTAACTCTGAGTGTTCACTTTCTGCTTTTACTGCCCCCTAACCACATTGTACACACTCAAGCTGTAGTAACCAAGTAAACCCTGGATGGCATTCTCGACAGAAAAAAAATGTTGCTTTTATCCCAGAGGACATATGGCTTCAAGACAAAGATGAACTCAATTTGCATTTCCTTTGACAACCAATTTTAAGGGCCCATGAAAAAGCCCTTGGCATTGCCAATCTGGAAGAAGGTTGGGCATTGTCTGCCTAAATGCTTCCTTACTCTGTGAGTTACAGTCACCAGATGCAACAGAGAAACCTTCTGGGTCTGCCTGTCCCTTTCTTTTTCTTTCCTTACTTACTTCAGAAGCAATTAGATGGTATGAAGGTGGATGCTGACCAGCCTCTGTGTTGAGATATTTGCTGGCCACCCCACACAGTGGGCGCTTGTCTTTATTTTGGGCCATTCAGCCTCAGTGCCTTGGCTCCACAAGCATGTGTGTGTTAGCGCCATAAAAGATACCTTACAGATGAAACAAGATGAGGACACCACACTCACCTGAATTCTTCTTCTGAAAGGAGATTTGTCAGTGTTGGGACTTTTGATATGAGAGCAGCTAGGAGCCTGGCCAGCCTGGGGGTGAGTAGACCTGTTCTTTGTTGCCTGCTAAGGCATAGGTCCTTTGCATTAGTTGTTCTCTCCATATGTGGGGAGCGTGGCTCTAGAACCAGCCTACCAGGTTCAAACCCCATCACTCACTGGCTCTTGGGCAAGATACGTGACCACTCACACCTTGATTTTCTCACCATATGATTAGGCACACTCATAGTAGTTCCAAACAGGATCATTGTGAGAATGATATAAGCATGCATGGAAGGCCAGCAGAACAGTGTCTGGCACATAGTATTAATAACATGTGGCCCGGTGCAGTGGCTCACCCCTGTAATTCCAGCTCTTTGGGAGGCTGAGGCAGGCAGATCATGAGGTCAGGAATTCAAGAGCAGCCTGGCCAACATAGTGAAACCCCGCCTCTACTAAGAATTCAAAAAATTAGCCTGGCGTGGTGGTGGGCACCTGTAATCCTAGCTACTCGGGAGGCTGAGGCAGGAGAGTCGCTTGAATCTGGGAGGCAGAGGTTGCAGTGAGCCAAGATTGCGCCACCGCACTCCAGCCTGGGCGACAATGGGAGACTCTGTCTTGAAAAATAATAATGATAATAATAATAATAATAATGTGTTCCTTTTTTGTGTTCTACTTAACCATATTAATTCTCACTCCTCTTTCAAGTCTTAGCTGAAGTATCATTTCCTTAGGGAACCTCCCCACCTAGTAGATCAGATGCTTTGTACATGCTCTCTGAGAAATCTCTGCTTCTTTTGCAATTCTGTGTTTATTAGTGTGATCATTTGGTGAGGTCTGTCTTCCCCACCAGGCTGCAAGCATCCTTTTTACATTGTATACCCAGTGCCTGGCACAGGGTCTAGCATATAGTAAGTTCTCAATAAATTTTTGCCAAATGCATAGTATATCTATATAATCCATGTATAGAAATGTTTAAAGCACCTAAATTGATACATTTTATTTAATTCAACAAAAATATACTGATCACTAACTTTATACCAGACACTGTGCTAGAAGCTAGTCAGGCAGCAATAGAAAAGATGGTTCCTACTCTCAAAAGGTCCCCAGTATTGTTGACAGCCACATACCAGATAAATCATAACACTTGAAGATGTAAGCTGTGTAAGTCATGTGCTCAACCTGTGCTGAGTCACTCTAAAAACAACCAAGTATGAGTGGTTGGGGGTAATTTTTGCTTCACTGAGTATTATGGAAGCTTAATGACTTAGTGATAGATGTGTGCATGGTAGCATTAGAGCCTATATACAAAGAAACAAACAAAAAAATAGGATAATCAGAATTCTAACACTGTAGCAGTAAATAACAATTTGCATTTCTTTGGAGCTTTATAGCTCCACATTAGTTTTCTTTTATGATCTTCTAGGTCATTGTAGAATTTTTATCCCCAATTTATTAGATGAGATAAAATATGCATTGTCCCAAGAACCCAGTGAGGACGCAAGCCCAGACTCTTCCACCTAGATACCCTGGTTTCCATGACCCAGCAAAACGAATGGAATGAGCGGTAACTCCACAGCCATGAGCACAATCCTGCCTCCCAATGTGAAGTGAAACTAAACATCCTCCCTGCCCTCCCCATGGGTTCATGGTGGTTCGGGGTCCTGTGCTCACAAATACTCCTCTTTTCAGAGCAGAAATGGCAGTTTCTGTCTTTTGTTATTGCAGACCTTTAGGCTTTAAGGCTTAGCATATACAGGAATACCTCAGAGATATTTCAGGTTCAGGTTCCAGACCATCACAATAAAGCAAGTCACCAGCATTTTTTGGTTTCCTCGTGCATATAAAAGTTACATTTACACTATCGTCTATTAAGTGTGGAATAGCATTATGTATAAAAAGTTTGCATTATGTTTAAAAATATACACAATAAAAAATACTTTACTGCTAAAAAAAAATGCTAGTGATCATCTAAGCCTTCAGTGAGTTATAATCTTTTGCTGGTAGAGGGTGTTGTCTTGATGTTGACGGCTGCTGACCAGGGTAGTGGTTGCTGATGGCTGGGATGGCTCTGGCAATTTCTTAAAATGAGACAACAATGAAATTTGCTGCATTGATTGATTTTTCCTTTTATGAAAGATTTTTTCTGCAGCATGTGATACTGTTTGATAGCATTTTACCCACAGTAGAAATTCTTTCAAAATCGGTCAGTCCTCTCAAAACACTGCCACTGCTTTATCAACTAAGTTTATTCTAAATCCTCTTCGTCATTTCAACACAGCAACTTCATCAGAAGCATATTCCATCTCAATAAACTACTTTCTTTGCTCCTCCATAAGAAGCAATTCCTTATCTGTTCCAGTTTTGTCCTGAGATTGTGGCCATTCGGTGCCATCTTCAGGTTTCACTTCTAATTCAAGTTCTCTTGCTATTCCCACCACCTCTGCAGTGACTTTCTCACTGAAGTCTTAAACCTCTCAAAGTCGTCTATGAGGGCTGGAATCAACTTCTTCCAAACTCCCATTAATGTTGATATTTTGACCTCCTGTCATGAATCACGAATGCCCTTAATGGCATCCGGAATAGTGAATCCTTTCCAGAAGCTTTTCAGTACACTTTGTCCAGATCCATCAGAGGGAATCACTATCTATGGCAGCTATCACCTTACAAAATGTACTTCCTAAATAATGAGACTTGAAAGTCAAAATTACTGCTTGGCACATGGGCTGCAGAATGGGTGTTGTGTTAGCAGGCAAGAAAACAACATTCATCTCTTCATATATCTCCATCTAGGTAATAAGTTTGTTTCACTTTCTTTTTGTTCTTTTGCTCACTGGGGTAGCACTTTTAATTTCCTTCAAGAACATCTCCTTTACATTTAGACCTTTGCTAACTGGTGCACGAGCCCTGGCTTTTGGCCTGTCTCGGCTTTCAACATGCCTTCCTCACTAAGCTTAATCATCTGTGGCTTTTGATTTAAAGTGAAAGATGTGTCACTCTTTCTTTCACCTGAACACCTACAGGCCATTGTAGGGTTATTAATTGGTCCAATTTCCATATTGTGTCTGGGAAATAGGGAGACCCAAGGAGAAGGAGAGAAATGGGGAAAAGCCAGTCATTGGAGCCATTAAAATACACGTAACATTTATCAATTAAGTTTTCCATCTTACATGGGCATGGCTTGTGGTGCCTCAAGGCAATCAAAATAGTGACATCGAAGATTACTGGTCACAGATCACCATAACAGATAGAATAATAATGAAAACGTTTGAAATATTGCAAGAATTATCAAAACATGGCACAGAGACATGAAGTGAGCACATGCTGTTGGAAAAATGGCACATAGATATTGTTGCCACAAACCTTCAATTTGTAAAAAACACACTACCCGCAAAGTGCAATAAAGCAAAGCACAATAAAAGGAGGTACACCTGCATTCTCTGCTACTGAAAAGGAGAATATTGGCAGGATAAATGAACGTGTTCCTTAGCAATAAGGCCTAGGACCCAGAAGGTAGGCCATGTCTTCTCACCCCTACCTTGGTGGGTGCTTTCTCCCATGACTCAGTCCCCTAGGGTTAGATAACTTTGGTTTTCATTCTTACTTCAGAAATCTTAGATCTAGGATTGCAGAATCTGGCTGTCAGCTCTAAAAGTCCTCTATACCATTTCTTCCAGAAGGCTCAGATGTCCTTATGCAAATGAAATCCTTGATGCTTTCTCAGATATTCCAGAGTTCCTCAGGGGTGTACACTCAGTTCAGATTTCTCTCTTGTGACTGTATCTTTAAGTGAAGTTGTTCTTTTCCTTTCCCTAGACACCACAAATGTCCACCATTTCTTCCTGCTTATTATTTAAATATACTTAGAGGCTGCCTTCTGGAAAGTGCTGGACTCATGGCAGGTTGGCGATCTCCAGAGCTATGCCCTCTTGACCCCAGCCAATTCCTGCCACAGTCTGCCCACCAGGGACAGCGCTTCCCTCAGTGGCACATTTGCCAGGCCAGGAAGTACCAGGCAAATGTCCCACCACAAGATGACAGGCTCCCCACCACAGGTGCCAGACTCTTCTCCTTTGTCTCATGGTAGCGCTTGTAGCTGCTGCGGCCACAGTGCAGAGTCTGGCACCTGGGGGGACAAAAAGGGGGGCTCTCGGCAGCAAGCCTACCTGTCAAGTACTTCTGGGATTAGGAGTGCGCATTGCCAACTCCCCACTCTGGAAGAACTTGATGGGTGGGCATCCTGCCAAGAGGCAGAGCTCAAAGCCCTTCTGTGCATGTGCTTCTTAGACCCCCAACTGGCTACTTAGCCATTTGGCCAGATACCAACTTCTCCAGCAGTGTTTTTGAGCCCTGCCCATCTTTCCTTGGGCTGGATTGAGCAGACCTCCTATCAAATACTATCAATTTTCCTTCATATGTATGAGGCAGACCCTGAAGCAGTTTGTTGGGTTGGGTCCATGTCTTTCCTCTATCGTAACTGCCCTCTCTCCCTCCCCACCACTGATTTTGATGATACAAGGCTGGTTTTGTTCTTTTGAAACAAGACCCCTGTCCTGGGTGGATGTTCCAAGTCAGAAAGCCTGGTTGTGTTTATCCCAGGCCATTGGCTGGGCATGCACATGCTTTTTGTATTTGGTAAGTGACAGTATTTGCAAAAGCTGATTGCCACAGCAGGCGGAACAGAGACAAGACTAGCAAAAACATGTGTCGGTAACATATGCTGTAGCCTTTTCTTCTTTGCTTAGAGGACTGACACTTCCTACAGGAAGAAGTAATTATTTTGCATGTGCATAGATTACACTGGAATGAAAAAGACAGAGGAGGGGCTGCTGCTTTGTCCATGAAAGAATACCTCCCTATCTCTGTCTTTCTTTTTCACTTGCATGTTTGTACGTGCGCGTGCATGCACACGCGCACGTGCACACTCTCTCTCTCTCTCTCTCTCCCCCCTCATTCTCATATGCAAGCACACAGGTTAACCTGCTTTATTTTTAGACATTCCTTCTTTAAAAGAAAGTAGATGTCCTAAAAAAAAATTCAGAGCCTATAATTAGAAGAGCTGCCATTTGTAGGAGAGAATAAAAGCATTACGTTAGGAGTTAAACAGATCTGTGCACACGTCCTGTCTCCCCTTCATATAAGTTGTGTGACCCATAGAAAATTATTAAGCTTCTAACCTTTGTCTGCCACAGGTAGACAAACGGCTCAACTCAGGCTTGTTGTGAGGATTAAAACTACAAAATACATGTGGAAAGCAGCTTGTGTAGGCTCTGGGGCTGTGCTGTCCTTTCCCTTCCCTGGGTCAGCTTTCCAGAAGGAAAAATAATTGTAAATAGCCATGATGCATCTTCACTGATGAATGACTGTGGACAATCCCAACTAGTTCTGCAACCACTTAGAACCTCAGAACTTAATTCATGTATTTCCATGTAGCCACAAAGAATAAGTCTAGAAGTGGATCTTGGAGAAGTAGAACCAATGGGAACTCAGATTGCTGCACTTGAAGGCATTTCTGCCTCGGTCATTTGGTGGGGGTTCAAAAGAACTTGGTGATGCACATTGGGATAGAGCCAGCAACGCCCTCTGGCATCTTGCTGTAAGCTCAGAAGTCCTAGCAACAGCATAACCACCATTTGATTCATCGTTCCATCTTAACCAGCCCTCCTTCCCACCCTAAAGCTGGAATCATTCTGAACCATATTAGCATTAGCATGAGTTTCTCCGGCTGCTTTTCACATTCCTTAGAGCAAAATGTCTCTCAAACTTCTCCCATATACCTGTTTTTGTTCTATTTATTACAACAAAACATAGCACCAAGATTTTTAATAGCAGCAAAATCTTTAAACACTAACAACAACAAAAAATTGTTCCATCTCTCTTGACTTAGACTCAAGATGGTAAGTGTTGGTTACATGTTGAATGAATGAAGGATGATAGCTTCCATTTGTTGAGCACATACCTTGTTCTTGGGACTGTGCCATGCACATGTTTACATACTTCACAACAATCAATTTATGAAATAATTTCAACCTTACTTTATAATCAAAAGTTAGAAGTGTTAAGTTACTCACCCAATGACACAGAGCTGGGAAACGGAAAAGATGAGACTTGACCACACAACTTAGCACATATTTAGAACCCATCATTTGACCTCTGCCTAAACTGAGTGAATGGATGAATAAATGAAGGAATATTAAAGCTACAGAGAACTTTCTCAACATCCTCATATCTGGTATCTTTGGTCCTTGCTATCTCTTCCCTACAGTTCCAGTTCTGCCTCTTTCCTGATATAGGAAAGACTTTTTATCCTTGTTCCTGTACTTAGTTCCTACGTCATTCTCCAGTTCTTACAACTGAATCCCCATTTTCTTCCCCTGTGCCCACTACCTCCAAGTTTCCAGCACTGGGCTCCAAGTTGCCCTGACAGTGAGCCACCCCCGGGGAGTGGAAACATGTCCCCAAACCTAAGCCCAAGAACTGGGGCCTTGCTGCCGATTTCCACAATGCCACCCTCCTGCCTTCCTGCTTGTCTCACCTGCTCCTAAATTCTTCCCAATATAGTTGGGTCATCCGTGGAAATAACATTGTCATCACAACTTCTGCTCCCTAATGTCCACCATTGTTCTTGCACCTTCCAGAAATTTCCTTCTGTCCTGGACTGGGTTTCCCTCCCAACCTTTCCCTCAGCCTTGCTGCCAGCTGCCGCATCCCAGTTGGCATCCCCAGTTCCAGCTTCCAGGTCCTCTTTATCTGCCCCATGCTCCTGCATTGCACCAAGACAGGCCCAGGGTGGCTCTAGACATAGCAGAACACAGGTAGTCCCTTTGGGTCATTTGAGGCACAAAGAAGTTTGAGATTTTGTCAAGGTCACAGAAGAGACACACCAGGGCTAAAACTCAGGGCCAGCCTGTCTGGCTCAGTGTCTTTCCACCACACCATGCCGCCTCCTTTCCCCCTTCTGTCTATATTTTCCTCTTGCTTTCTTTTTCTCCTTCACCCACACCTTTTTAATTTAAGTTTTAACATCTGTTCTCTCTTAGTCCATTACTTCTGTGACATTTTATATTATGTTGAATTTCCATTTCTATTTAAGACCCATCCATTTTCTTACTTAAAACACACATTTTAAGCCTGTTTTTTAAAAAATTTTACGAAACTTAAAAAATAAATTCAGTTTGATTTTCTCTTTCTAAGACCTTTCTCGACTTATCTTTCCTGCCTCCTTAGCAGCAGAAATTATTCTCTGCCTCCATGTGGTTTTACTCATTCTATTATCTGTGCCACTGTAATATCAGGCCTGTAATCTAACAATCTATAACAATCTATTTTTGCTTATTATTTGTGAAACTAGTACTTTTAAAATGCAAATGAGGAGACTGTGAGTTTTAGTTTAATTCCTGATTTTATCTTGCAAGAAAAGCCTTTTTTTTTTTTTTTGGTTCTTTTACTGACTGCTGAAAAAAAAATATCATAGAAAGGGAGAGGATGGGAGAAGAGAAAGCACTGCAGATAAAAGTGCCTCACACTCAGCATTTCTGCAGTGTGTTGAGTTTTTATTCGTAGGGTCACCTGCAGAGAGCACTGCATTGAGTCAGGCTTCCAGGCTTAGGCCTTCCACCTCTGACACTGGATATATAATTCCAGCCCAGGAGGTAATCAAGGTCCTTACTGGGGTATTGGGCCAAAGACCCCAGTCACCTGAGAGGAAACAGTTGAAACAATGACAAGGGCAATAGCTATTATTATTAGTTAGCTCATTCATCTCTCAGCTCTTGTGAGGGCTGTCTTATTATCTTTACTTAACAGACAAAGAAATTGAAGCTTAGAGATTAACTTGTTCAAGCTTACACAGCTGGGAAATGGCAGAGGTGGAATTCAAGTGCAAGAAACTTAACTCTGGAGTCAGTGCCTCTAATTATATGGGAATATTTTCGGGAGATTCCATTTTAAAACACTTTGCCATAATTTGGAATCAAGATGACCCCAAAGAGCTGAAAACCTGAAACATCCAACATTTATACTGTCAGATAATGGAGAATAAGCTCATTTTCTCCAAACTCTCCCAATTCTGATGTTTTTTGATCAAAACTTTTGAAGTGATAATATTATAATCATCCTAAAAATAATTTTTTGATATTGCATTTGGTCAGGTTTTTTTTTTTTTTTTTTTTTTGAGACGGAGTCTCGCTCTGTCGCCCAGGTTGGAGTGCAGTGGCGCAATCTCGGCTCACTGCAAGCTCCGCCTCCCGGGGTTCACGCCATTCTCCTGCCTCAGCCTCTTTGAGTTGCTGGGACTACAGGCACCCGCCACCACGCCTGGCTAATTTTTTTTGTATTTTTAGTAGAGACGGGGTTTCACCATGGTCTCGATCTCCTGACCTCATGATCCGCCCGCCTCGGCCTCCCAAAGTGCTGGGATTACAAGCGTGAGCCACCGTGCCCGGCCAGGTTTTTTAAACCTCAGCATTTTTGACATTTGGGGCTGGCTCTTAGTTGAAGAGCTGGGCTCTTCCTTGTAGAATGTTTTGCAGCATCCCTGGCCCCTACCTACTAGAGGCCATTTACACAACCCATCCCTTGTCTTTTCCTTTTTCCGAGTCATAAAGTCAAGACAATCCAAAATGTCTCCAGACATTACCAAATATTCCCTGGGAGGCAAAAATGCCCCATAGTTGAGAACCACTGTGTTGGACATTGCCCAAATCATAAGCACCTGACTTGTAAATAGTCTATGTGGGACCATGTTTTACATTTGACTCACTTACACTTGCCCTAGAACCACACCAAAATGTTACTGTCAATTCAGTAATCTCACTTCTGAGTATTTACCCCATGGATTAATGTGAAGGAGATATCTGCACATCCATGTATACTGCAGCACTATTCACAATAGCTGAGTTATAGAATCAACCTAATTGTGCATCAACAGATAAATAGAGCAAATGTCATGTACAGTCAGCCCTCAGTATCTGTGAGTTCTGCATCTGTGGAGTCAACCAACTTCGAATCGAAAACATTCAGGCAAAAAAAGTGGATGATTGAGTCTGTACATGTACAGACTTTTCTCTCTTGTCATTATTCCCTAAACCGTAAAGTACAAACAATATTTACATAGTCTTTACATTGTGTTGGGCGTGTAAGTAATCTAGAGATGGTTTAAAATATAGGCCAGGTGCGGCGGCTCACGCCTGTAATCCCAGCACTTTGGGAGGCTGAGGTGGGCTGGTAACCTGGGGTCAGGAGTTCAAGACCAGCCTGGCCAACATGGGGAAACTCCATCTCTACTAAAAGTACAAAAAAATTAGCTGGGCATGGTGGTGGGCACCTGTAATCCCAGCTACTTGGGAGGCTGAGGCAGGAGAATTGCTTGAACCTGGGAGGCAGAGGTTGCAGTGAGCTGAGATCACGCCATTGCACTCCAGCCTGGGCAACAAGAGCAAAACTCCATACACACACACACACACACACACACACACACATATATACATATATACACACATATATACATATATATACACACATATATATATACATATATATATGTATGTGCATAGGTTATATGCATATACTACACCATTTAATATAAGGGAATCAAGCATCCTGCATTGTGGTATCCTCCAGGGTCCTATAACTGATCCCCCAGGGATACTGAAAGATGACTGTATATACACAATGGAATTCTATTCAGCCTTTAAAAGGGAAGAAATTTTGTCATTTGTGACAACATGGATGAAACTGGAGGATGTTTTGCTAAGTGAAATAAGACAGACGCGGAAAGTCAGATACTGCATGTTCTCGCTTACATGTGGAATCTAAAACAATTGAACTCATAGAAGCAGAGAACAGAATAGTAGTTACCAGAGACTGGGTAGCAGGGGGAATGGGAAGATGATAATCAGAGGGTACAGAGCTTCAATTAGACAGAAGGAATAAGTTTGATTTTTTTCTAAGTTCTATTGCACAATGTAATTATAGCTAATAACTGAGTACTGTACATTTCAATATTGCTAAGAGAATAAATCTCAAATGTTCCCATTACAACAAGTGTCAAATATTTGAGGTAATGGATAGGTTAATTAGCTTGATTTAATTATTCTACATTATATTAAAAAATCATAGCATCACTTTGTGTCTCATAAATATATACAACTACAATTTGTAAATATATAATAAAAATAAAATCTGAATTAACAAATAAAATTAAAATGTTATTGCCACTTGGGAGGTAGTATGGAGAGCTCTTTGAATCTACTTCTGTTTCTTTTCAAAACTTCCGCTCAGAGACAATCACTCAATTCTTAGACATTTCATTCTTTCCCCATGTCCTTTCTCTTTTTCTCTCTTCCTTTCCAGTTATCTTATGAGTCATGTTCATTCTCTGTTTCTCTTGCCTTTTATTCTTCCTCAGGACTCCTATCTGAGCCAAATTATACCCCTAGCCATTTCAGGCAAAGAATAACTGTTCTGCTATTGATAACTTTCTTTCTAGGGAACAACAAGGCAGTGGTTTTGACGTGAAATTGGATGAGAAGAAAACCTAGCACCATCAACTTTTAAACCTTTCAAAGGTGCAG